>NC_048236.1:18124396-18128290 GCF_002007445.2 Ailuropoda melanoleuca
TTATTTATTTGACAGAGATAGAGACAGCCAGCGAGAGAGGGAACACAAGCAGGGGGAGTGGGAGAGGAAGAAGCAGGCTCATAGCAGAGGAGCCTGATGTGGGGCTCGATCCCCATAACGCCGGGATCACGCCCTGAGCCGAAGGCAGATGCTTAACTGCTGTGCCACCCAGGCACCCCAAGATTTTCCTTTTACATCTCTTCTTCCTTTTTATTTTTCCCACCTGAAATATCATTCACTTTCAAGTAATTCTCTATCAACTCTATGCAGATAACTTTCAAGGCTGAATTTCTGTGACTCACTCACCAAACTGCAAATGTGATTTTCAGCTACAAGCTGGATATGCAGCTTGATATCTTAGCAGTAACTTAGATGTAACCTGCCAACAAGGACTTTTTAATTTTCAAATACAACTGTTCTTTTAAAAAATCTTATCACAATCACTTTTGAACAATGTTGGTTTCTTTAATGCTATCTCTTCGCATGATTGAGTTATACCATTATTCCTTTCCTTTGTCTTCTTCTGGTCCTATCATTGTTAATCCTCACTAGGAACTTATTTAGGATCTCTTCCCCCCCGAATAAATGTATCTGTTATTTTGGAATCCATTATCACCTATTTCTGTAAACATCTTGATCACTAAACTAGAAATAATTCCAAATATTTTAAATTTTTTTCTTGGTATCTCTAGTGAATATCAGATGGACATGTCAACATAATAACAGTTAAAATCACATCTTCTTTGACCTGTTCCTCTGAGTCTTATTTCACAAATAAACAGTATCACCATCCACCAAAACCTCTAGCCCAGAAGTTGAAGACATCGTTGAAGCCACGTCAACCTCTACATCCATTTTAAATATAAATCTTATTGTTTCTAGCCTCAAAACTGCTTTAATCAACCTCCTTTCCACTTCCTCTGTTATTATGTTCTACAATGTTTAGGGAGCTATCTTCATAAAACATGAAATTATGTCATTACCTTGCTGATACATATTGGGTGGCTCTCCAGTGCCTACAAAATTTCATCCAAACACTTTATCATGATGCAATATAAACCAAAGTATTTTAACAGCTTTTTTTTTTTTTTTTTTGAGAGAAAGCAAAACAGAGAGAGAGTGCACAAGTAGCGGGGAGGAGCAAAGAGAGAATCTTAAGCAGGCTCCACGCTCAGTATGGTGTGGAACACAATGTGGGGCCTGATCTCATGACCCTGAGATCATGACCTGAACTGAAATCAAGAGTCCCATGTATAACTGACTGAGCCACCCAGGCGCTCCAACAACTTCCATTTTTAACCAATGCTTTATGTTATGGGTTCGAAGAGCCTCCTACCTTTCCCACTATTTTATGATCTGACAGTTTCCAATTTGACAATTGACTATTTCCCCATTCTGTTCCTTCTTTGTAGGTTGCCTTTCATCTTTTCCTCTGCCAAACAAAATCCAACTGATCCTCAAGGGTCTAATTCAAACCTCATCCCTCTTTTGTTAGCCTTGCCCTAAAACACCAGGAAAACTTAATGGTTTCCTCTTCTAGACAGTAAGATTATTTGGTTATTATCATGTGTAGTGAATACCTATTAATTTATCTGCTTGCTTGTAAATGAGCACTGGAGGGCAGAGAATGTCTAATTCTTCCTTGAATTCCTGGTATTTCACACATTGCCTAGCACTTAAGTTCATAAATATTTATTGAATCAAGTAAAATTCTCTAATCTTTTAAATATGCAAACATGATCTATGTTTATTTAAGTATCTTTATTTAAGTAACCATAGCTTATGATTTAGTAGCTAATTATAGGTAGGTATTATATGACTTTTTTGTTTAAGGACAGTCACACTATATTTCTACCAAAATGCCAAAATAGGAAAAGAAGAGATTCGGGTTGGAAATGTCCTTGGAAAGGACACTTTTCTTCTATGGTAAATGTAAGAATACAGCCCTGACTAATTCAACCACAGCAAAGTCCTTTTATAGAATTTAATCCTGTGACTCTATTCAATGAAGTTAATGGTTGTTTCACAGGAGTGATGGTGATGTATTGAGATTTAAAGAAGGGTGTGGAAGATAACACAGTAGAAAGTAGATATAATATTTAAAATATAATTCCTCTAGAATGAAAACAAAATCTATAAGAAAGGGCTCCATAGAAGCATAATGTTCCATTTCAGGCTTTCAGAACAGATTTACAAATGAAACATTTCATAAACAATGAATAACGCGCACTTAAAGAACCTCACACAGAGGAAAATTGCAACTGAGCATGCATAATTTGCACTACAGTAATCTTATTTTCTAGCAAAAGCAATGAATCCTGTCACCAAATGGCAGGCAAAGACAAAGTGATGGGATGCATACTGATGTTACTTAAATTCTCCCCGAGGACTAAGAGCTAAGAAAATAATTGTGATGAATTTTGTATTTTTAATTCTTAACTACAATAATGTAAACAAATAATTTGAAGCTTATTTCATCAAGATATAGATATGCAGCTTAAAAGATTAGGTCACTCAAAACTGAATAATTAAACATATTAAATACTGTATTATTCTAGGGGAAAATCATTTCTGCACTGTATAATTCTATGTATTATTACAGATTGTTTGTGCCAGCTTTCCCACTTCCCTCAAAGCATGAAGTTCTGGGGCTTAAATTTATTAGATATTGAATTTTTTTCTTTATTTATATACATATAATCCATAGGTCATCCAGCACTTTATAAATTTTCTCTTGAATCAACTCTCTTGCATCAACCTATCATCAAACAGCAGCCTTATTACCTATTCGGTTGTCAGGGAGCAGAGGTTATTGGTGCTTCTTGCACTCTCTCTAAATGTATAGTAGTCAACCACATAATGATCTTCTGAAACTGAAGTGGTAAAAAACCCTCAGAGGTCATGTGAATGAAGATGAAGATATTAGCATGACAACATAGTCAAAAGAAAAGGTGAGTTTGAACAACACAATAAACTGACTGGATCAGGGCACCGGGGTGGTTCAGTTAGTTAAGCATCTTCAGCTCAGGTCATGATCCCAGGGTCCTGGGATTGTGCCCCACATGGGGCTCCCCATTCAGCGGGAAGCCTGCTTGTCCCTCTCCCTCTGCCTGCTGCTCCACCTGCTTTGCTCTCTTTCTCTCTGTGTCAAAAATAAAATCTTAAAAAAAAATTGACTGGATCTAGCAGATGTGTACAGAATAGTCTACCCAATGACAGAATATACATTCTTCTCAAGTGCATATGGGACATTTTCCAGTATAGAGAATATGTTAGGCTACAAATTACATGCAAATAGACTTTAAAAGATAGATAATTCACACAGTATCTACTCTAACCAGAGTGAGATGAAGTTAGAAGTCCAAAACAGAAGAAAAATTGGAAAATTAATAAATTTGTGGAAATTAAACAACACTTTTAAGCAGTTGATGGATCAAAGAAGAAATCTTAAGGAAAATTAAGAAATGCTTACAGACTTCCAGCTTTTCCCCATTGAGAATAATATTTGCAGTAGGCTTTTCACAGATGGCTTTTATGAGATTGAGAAATGTACCCTCTATTCCTACACTCTGAAGGGTTTTAATCAGGAAAGGATGCTGTATTTTGTCAAATGCTTTTTCTGCATCAATTGAGAGGATCATGGTTCTTGAGTCTTTTCTTGTTGATATGATGTATCACATTGATTGATTTGCGAGTGTTGAACCATGCTTGCATCCCAGNCACGTTTGCATCCCAGGTATGAATCCCACTTGGTCATGATGGATAATCCTTTTAACGTACTGTTGGATTCTATTAGCAAGGATCTTGTTGAGAATTTTGGCGACCATATTCATTAGGGAAATTGGTCTGTAATTCTCCTTTTTGAGGGGGTCTTTGCCTGGTTTGGGGATCAAG
>NC_048236.1:18128390-18413536 GCF_002007445.2 Ailuropoda melanoleuca
GGGGGGAATGAAACATGAGAGACTATGGACTATGAGAAACAAACTGAGGACTTCAGAGGGGAGGGGGTGGGGAAATGGGATAGACTGGTGATGGGTGGTAAGGAGGGCATGTATTGCATGGTACACTAGGTGTTATACGCAACTAATGGAGCATCGAACTTTATATAGGAATCCGGGGATGTACTGTAAGGTGACTAACATAATATAATAAAAAATCATGTAAAGTCAAAAAAAAAAAAAAGAAATGCTTACAGACAAATTAAAACAAAAGTACAACATACCAAAACATGTGGGACAGAGTGAAAGTAGTGCTAAGGAGTAAATTTATAGCTATAAATGCTTACATTAAAACAATAAGGAAGATCTCAACTCTAACTTTACAGCTTGACTTAGAAAAAGAAAACAAACTAAACCCAAAACTAGAAGGATTGACAAACTGTAGCTAGCTGGACTAAGAAAAATAAGAAAACTCAAATTATTAAAATAAAAAATGGGGGCTTTACTAATAATTCTATAGAAATGAAAAGCACTTTAAGAGATTATTATGAACAACTGTACACCACAAATTGGAAAATCTACACAAAATGGACAAATTTCTAGATTTCTAAACCATGAAGAAATATAGAAAATCTGAATATACTTATAAATAGTAAGGAGATTGAATCAGTAATAAAATATCTCTCAACAAAGAAAAGCCCTGTAGTTGATGGCTTTGGTGGTGTATTCTAACAAACATTTAAAAAAGATCTTGACACCAAACCATCTCAAACATTTTTAAGAAAATGAAAAGGAGAGAACATTTTTTAACTCATTCTAAAGTCCAGCATTACCTTGATACCAAAACCAGACAAAGACAGTATAAGGAAAAAAAAAAAAACACCAACTACGTACCAATATTCCTTAAGAGCACTGATGCAAAAGTCCTCCACAAAATACTAGCAAACCCAAACAGCAGCATATAAAAATGATTTTACACCATGACCAAGTGGAATTTATTTTTGCAATGCAAAGATGGTTCAACATATGAAAATTGATTCATGCGATACAAAACATTAAAAAAATGAAAGGAAAAATTCCATAAAATCATTTCCATTGATGTAGAAACAGCATTTGAAATTCAACATTATTTCATGATAAAAACACTCAACAAACTAAGAATAGATTAAAATTAACTCAACATAATAAAGCTATAGATGAAAAATTCACCACAGACATCATACTCAATAGTGAAGATCTGAAAGCTTTTCATCTAAATCAGGAGCAAGGCAAAGATGTCTGCTTTCATCACTTCTATTCTGGAAGTCCTCGCCAGACTACTTATTCAAGAAAAAGAAGTAAAAGGCATCTTAATTGGAAAGGAAGAAGTAAAATTATCTCTGTTTACAATGATAATGATTTTATATGTAGTAACCCTAAAGATTCCACAAAAAGCTATTAGAATTAATAATTGTGAGTTCATTTAATAATGAACTCAGCAAAGTAGCAGGACACAAACTCAACACACAAAAAACAGTTGCATATCTATATACACTAACAATGAACAATACTAAAAGGAAATTAAGAAAACAATTTCATTTACAGTAAGATCAAAAATAATAAAAACACTTAGAAATTAATGTAGCCAACAAGGTAAAATTTATGTACAATGAAAAATACAAAACATTTCTGAAATAAATTAAAAATAAATAAATGGAAAGATATCCACTGGAATGTAAAACAGCTCAGCTGCTGGAAAAAATATATTTCTTTGAAAATTAAAAACAGAATGATCATATGATCTAGCAATTCCATTCTGAGAATATACTCAAAATAATGGAGAGCAGGGTCTTGAAGAGATATTTGTACACCAATGCCCATAAGCAGCACTACTCATAGTAGCTAAAATGTGGAAACAACCCAAGTGTCCACTGACTGATGAATGAGTAAACAAAATGTAGTATATGCATATAATGGAATATTATTCAGCCTGAAAAAAGTGAAGAAATCCTGACATACACTATTAGATGGATGAGGTTTGAGACCATTATGCAAAATAAAACAAGACAACCACAAAAAGACAAATATTGTATGATTGCACTTTTTTGAGGTACCTGGAGTAATCAAATTCATAGAGGCAGAAAGTAAAATGGTGGTTGCCAGGGGCTGGAGGAAAGATGAATGGGGAATTATTGTTTAATAACTCAAACATTCATTAATGGCTAAACCATGAAGAAATAGAAAATCTGAATAAATCTCTAACTAGTAAGGAGATTGGGTCAGAAATCAAAACTCTCAGGATTTATAAGATAGCAGCAGAGTAGGAGGACCTTAGGCTCTTCTTGCCTCAAGAACATAATTAGGTAACTATCAAATCATCCTAAATACCCCAGAAATCAACATGAAGACTGACAGGACATCCTCCATAACTGAAGGAGAGAAGAGGCCACATTGAAGAAAGTAGGAAATATGGAGACACGGCTTAGGCAAGAAAAGGATCACAGGTGCTATGGAGGGGAGGGAACTGTGGTCATGGAGAAGGGTAAGAGAGAGAAGAGCATACAGGGGAATGCACAAGGAGAAGTTTCCCCAAAGCCACTGGCTTGGAGTATGAGAAGGGCTGAATTTCATGAGTTCTTGCAACCAGTGGGGCTTAAAGCCTAGAGTTTTAAAGGTTAGCAGGCTTGGCTGTGATAGAGCCAGGAGGGCACCATGCTGCTCCTGGAGAAAAGGCTGGCAAACACCTGGGGCACACAATTGGGGATATTATTCACTATTCTAGGAGCACTTCCCTGAGAGGCAGCATTCACAGAGTCATCTCTCTGGGAACAAAGGAGCTGCTGGTACCATTTCCCTCTCCTGCCCCTCAGCATACACACAGAGCCACCTGCAGGGAGTAGCTCAGCGCAGACACTGACTGCCTAACTTGCTTACACCAAGCCCCACCCCCTTGTGTTCTGGCAGGGTCACCCTTCTCAGACAAGCCGGCCTTAGTCCTAGCACAGTAGGCTCCACCTCCAGAAGACCAGGACAAGCCCCTGCCCACAACACATCTCCTGACCTGAGAGTTCTTCAGGGCCTCAGTTCTGGTAGAGTTGGTGTCAGGTCTCATTTCACAAGCAGGCCAGAGCACAGCTAGTTAAAACTCACTACATTCAGGCCAGGCACCAAACACTGCCTGTAGCAGGCAAGCAGGGTCTCTACAGACAACTGGCCTGAAGGATTCAGCAGCAAAACACAATAGCAGAGTGCATGCAGCACACACTGGAGACATTTCCTAAAGTGCCAGGCCCTGGGCACTACATGACCTCTTCTTCATAAGGCCATTACTTTCAGGAGAAGGACATTCAACTATCTTTTCTAATGTACAGAGAGGAAGGCAGAGACCTAGACAAAATGGCAAGATGGAGAAATTTTTCGCTAAGGAAAGAAAAAGGTAAGACCATGGCCAGAGATCTAAGTGAAACAGAAATAAGTAACATGCCTGATGGAGAATCTAAGGCTTTGGTATCAGGGTACACTGGCCTCATAGAATGATTTTGAATGTTTTCTCTTTATTCCATTATTTGTAAGGTTTTGATAAAGATTGTCATTAATTTTTTTTTTTTAATGTTTGGTAGAATTCACCAATGAAACCATGTAGTCTTGGGCTTTTCTGTGCTGGAAGATTTTTGATTCCTAATTCAACTTTCATTCTTATTGGTCTAAGATGATTTCATATTTCTTGGATTCAAGATACATGATTCCATCTTGGTAACTTGTGCATTTTTAGGAATTATCTGTTTTTTTCCTAAGTTATTTGATTTGTTAGCGTATACTTATTTATAGTAATATGTTATCATACTATGTATATCTGTAGTATCTGTTGTACAGTTTTCCATTTCTCATTTTGGCTTTTGAAAAAAAGAGAGAGAAGACTCAAAAAAGCATTGCCAATTTTATTTATTTTTCAGAAAACCTGGTCATAATTTTCAGGGTGCCTGGCTGGCTCAGTCAGTTAAGCCTCCGACTCTTGACTTCTGCTCAGATCATGATCTCAGGGTCCTGGGCCTGAGCCCCATGTTGGGCTCTGCAGTTAGCGGGGAGTTTGCTTGAGGATTCTCTCTCCCTTTCCTTCTCCCTGTATCCCCTCCCCACACTTGTGCACACATGCCCCCCCAAAATAAATAAATCTTTTTTTAATGTTTATTTTTTTAAAGATTTATGTATTTATTTGTGAGAGAAAGAGATAGAATGCCTGAGCGGGGAGAAGGGTATACATAGAGAATCTTCAAGCAGACTCCCTGCTGAGCACAGAGGCTGATGCCAGGCTTGATCTCATGACCCAGGAGATCATGACCTGAGCCGAAACCACTGAGCCACCCAGGTGCCCCTGAATAAATCTTCTAAACAAAACAAAACAGAATAAACTGGTCATAACTTTCAATGGTATATTATTGTTTATTCTGGTCTCTATTTTATTTCTTTCTGATTTTTCTTTGTTATTTCCTTTCTCTACTAAATTTCAGCTAAGTTTCTTCTTTTTCTAGTTCCTTGTGGTATAATGTTAAGTTACTTATTTGAACATTTTTTCTTAATACAAGCATGTACAGCATAAAAATATTAAAATAAAAAAAAGAATAAAAAAGGAAAAAAAATCAAAACTCCCAGAGAAGAAAAGCCCTCGCCCTGATGGCTTCAAAAGTGAATTCTCAACAAACATTTAATGAAGATCATAACACTAATGACTGAAAAACTCAAACTTTGCCAGATGAAAAAGTTCTGGAGATAGAGGGTGGTGATAGTTGTAAAACAGACAGGAATAGACTTAAGACCACTCAACTTAAAAATGGTTCAGTAAATTTTTATGCTATGTGGTTTTTATGCAATAAAACAATTGGGAAAAGAAAGTAAAGGTGAGGCCTGTTTTATGTTTACAAAGATTCCATGTTTTTGTCTCAACCATATCTTAGTCTATATTCTCATCACATCATGCTTGAACCATGACCTAATCCTGGAGCATAGCATGGGTTCCATTTATGTCTGTTGCCCCAAATGTGAGGACATCGATGTTGTAAAATAACTCAAAAGAATAAGTAATTCTTAATTTATGAAGTGGCCTAGTCAGTGCACTGTCCAATGACACATACTCAACTGAATACCACAATGTCAGTCAAATGTATCATCACTTCTAACTTTTATTTGAAAATGGAACTGAAATCACTACCAACGCTGTATAATATCATAAAACTCAAGTGAGGTAAGTTAGATTTATTGCTTAGCAAATATTCATGCCCTGTTTCCTTCCATGAGAGGAATATATTTCCCTGACCAATTGATGTTGGGCATAGCTACAACTTGCTTTGTTTAGTGAGATGGCAGCAGAAATGCTATAAGCAAAACTCAAGGTTTGCTTTTCTGATTTGACTTGGCCTCTTACACTTCTCTCTTTTCCTGTAAGAAGATTATGCCTCAGGTAGTTGAAGGTGTAGGAGAACGAGAAACATGTAAACTCAGTTCACAGCAAGGAAATAAATCCAACTGAGACAAGCCTAAATTAGCTGAATTCCAGCTAATCTACAAATGAGTGGGCGTGAAACTGCTACTCAATGTTATTTTGGCTACAACTGACGGATACACCAAGGAATAAAGGAAATTCATCAGAACACAAAGAGAATCAAGATTTTAAAAGTCTCTAATTTGTAAGACTATATTGGTTTAACTGGGTGAAACATTTGGAAAAGTGAGATTTTAGGTTTGCTGTGCATGTAAAGATAATAGCTGAATATTTTGAAAGGTAAGTACCTCATGAAAAAATAAGGAAGAAAATATAGCAAATATACATAAATCTTAAAATCTTTATTGATGAAAGGGAAGAAATAAGACTGATGCTAGAAGGGGCATTAGGGAAGAGGGAAGGTTTTTGATTTTACTATTCATTTACTTTTTTTTCTTTAAAGAAAGAAAGGATCAAAATATATTTACAATTATAAGAGAAATACCAATCAAGTAAAGGCAAATTAAAATGCAAGAAAGGAAGTTATTGACTGATTGCAAACAAAACTACAGCTCAGCTAGTTGAGAATGATATTCAGCACACAGTGAAAGACAGGAAACGAATTCTTGCTCTGAGATGGGGAAAGAGAAGAATAGTTATGTTGCAAATAAGTTCTAAAGATGTGAGGAAGGTGTGCCCACACAGAGCTGTTGAAACGAGAAGAACAAAGGTGGCACTTGTGCTGGATGGCTTATATTTGCCATCATAGGATAAAGGGATGGCATTGTTGACTAAGAGGGAGAAGACTACAAACAACTTTTGTGGTGAATTTTATTATCTATTTAAAATGTATGTTTAAGATGACTGTTGACAAAGAACAGAAGCGAAATCTACAATAAATACAATTACAGTGTCAACTAGATTGAAACAATGGCTCAAAGACCAAGAATGGATAAAGTGAGCTTAGGGAGTTATTTTGGTCTGAAGGTCTTTCAGATCTGGCTTCACTCTTTCTCCTCTATCTTACATCTTACTAGCATCTTACATCTTACTCTTCTGACCAAAGCCTTTTAGTGGCACTCCAGTAGCCATGTGGCAAAGTTCACTTTCTTTGATGTGGTACATTAGATTATGATTCAGCAAATATTTTTACACACACACCCCAAGCAATAGGAGGAATATACTTCCTTATTCAATTATACAACTAGTTATTTTCTGTCTAAGCTTTTACAACATTGTTCAACATATCTCAATACCCTTCTCCCTTCATTACCTTGAATGTTCATGACCATTCTAACTTCTCCCAAGACGCTTTCTTTGATTATCTTATCTTCTGTGGACTTATTATACAGAATTGTTCAGCTCTTATTCTTTGATCATGTCCTTGATATAATGCAATTTTTCAGTTTTTCTCTGATAAATCTACCCACCTAACCTTCTTCTCTCCTCAAGTAGAATTGCTGGCTCTTAGGGAGAGAGTGTGTTGAAACTTTTATTCCCTCTGCTTAGAGGTCTACTCTATACTTTTGTGAACATTAATATATATTTGTATCAGTAACAAAGATAATAATGAACAGGACACACTTTCAAAAAATTGACATTATTCACATTATTAAATATCACAACCTCTCCCTCTTGGTAAATTTATTCTAAAATCTGACCTTAACTTAAAACTAAAGATTCCTCTGGAGTAGGCAATTCAATAACTGGTGACCCTTCATTTCTGCTTTCTTGTGTTCAGTGTAGAATAACTAAAAATTCACCTCGGCAGAAAGAGAACCAAAGAAACTTGATCAAATAGTGTCATCTTCTACATAAATGGGGTAACTATTTACTTTTTTTGAAAAATAAGACACAAAGATGACAAGAATATAAATTATATAAATTATACTAATTTATTTTTAAAGGAAATGACAAAATATTTTAAAATAACAGAATATATAATGCCCTGAGGATAGTTGCATTTAACACAATAATAAAGAAAACAAAATCCTGAGATGAGATCCACCATTTCTATTATATTTTAGTGCTTATCCAATCTTTGAGCTTCTATTCACATTGCAGATACTTTGGGGGGAGGGAAGATATATTGGGGCCATATAAAGAAATTCTATTTTCATTAAAGTAATGTAGTTCAGGAAGAACTTTTTGAGGACTGAGGTGAATAAACACTTTGACCTTCACTCCCAAAAGACAAACATTTTATTTGTGAAAGTTATCTATAGAAAAAGAAAAGGTTCTGACACTTTAAAGTTTTGTTTGAAGTATTCCTTAGCAAATCTCTTTATAGAGGAAAAGCAGGTGTCTGGTATATTATTCAATCAGCATAATTTTTACTTTGCAGTTTTGCTGCAATTTCTCTTCTGGAAACACTACTATAAGAGAAAAGAGATCAGAATAAGATTGATCTCCTTAGCAAAAATTTGAAGTTTTATGTATACAACTTGTCATAAGTTGTTCTATGTGAACTTGTTCTCTAAGTATTTCTATTGTCCACTACAAATTTTTGTAAAGCTTGAGACCATTCTAGTTCATTTAAGCCCTCTTTCAATACAAAGATTGTTTTTTTAATCTAAAATTAATTATTCTAGAAAGTGTATGTGTGGTGAGGAAAGCTTGTGTGGGGGTTTGTGTGTGTGTAGAGGAGAAGGGAGGTTTGAGATAAGGTGCACACAGATAGAAATGGGTATAACTAGGACTCTTTCAGACATACGGGGCAAAACCAAGATCACTGTAATTTTTTCTTAATTTCAATATATCTTTGAGTATCTACATATGGTGATATTCTCATTAATTATGTTCTAAGGGGAAAAAAGGGTTAGAAATCTATATTGATGATTCCTTTATTGTTCCTCCATTGTTCCTCTGTTTTCCTCTAACGTATGCCTGAGATTGCACAGAGGCATATTTAAATGAACCTAAGTATATTAATGGGGTAATTAAGTCATGAATTTATAGGATATGTTATATTTTAACATTAGAATATCAAGTCTAAATCATTCAATTCACAGTACAAGTTTTCTGGTTTTTTCTGCCTTCTACTTACATTCAAGTTTGTATAATGATACAATTGATCTTAAAATTGTATGGATATATCTCTTCCAAACACTATCTCCATTGGAAAAATAAATGATATGGTTTTTAAAAAATAAAAATAATAATTAAACTGTATAAATTATATTTTAACTATTTCTATTTTATAGCAATCAAATTATGTAATAAGTTGGGTTTCACTTTCTTAAGCCAAAAGGAACATGATTGAACACATTTGAATTATCTTATATATTACTGAAAACTTAATAATATTGGGAAAATATAAAATGTAAATATTTATTTTTGTTATACTTCAAGTATAGGATCTGAGAAATTATTTTCCTTTTGACTATCATGAGTTTTACTATCATAGAGTTGTATGTAATATACATACAACATGCATTTTAGTAATATATATAACACAATTCAATATTGATAGACTACAGATCCTTTGCCATGTTAGAATGGAAATAACGAAAAATACAGAAGAATGATGATCCATGTTGCAAAATCTTAAAACAGAAGCTTTTATTACAGTTAGATTAATTTGCTCCTTTAGAGTTTTATATTTCTGTTATGATGAAGATGTTAGCTTGGACCTGGTGGTTCTATAAAAATGAATTAAGTTTAGTATTCATAATTAGCTGTATGCTCAAAAATTAGCAACTGAAGTTCTCAAGCCTATCTCAAAGTTTTCCTTCTGACAGCTTATACTACTGATTAATGAAAATTCATAAGAAATACCTCTGAAAATGTGTTAATTTAAACTTTAACAATTTTGACACATTCCACAATACCTTTTGAATTTATTATTCCTATTCTTTTCCTCTTATTTGTTTGAGGAAACGTGTATAAATATTGCCTTTTATAAAAATGAGATATTTCAATAAATGAAAAATAAATAAGAATTATGTTGTTAAAAATAAAATTATATTTTAAGAGCACTGAATAAACAACAAAGAGATGACTGACTTTCCGGAATATTCTACATAAATTCAATATAAAACCCTGTTAAGAATGGTTAAAGAAATAACAGAAATGTTAATTTCCTAAAGTCATCTTCATTCTTCCAGTGTTATTGCACTAACTCTGACTCGGTAACAATAAAACTACTTTAAAGTATTCTTCTCAGAATCATTAAGAAGTATTGATTACAAAATCTTTTCCAAATTCTCTACCCTTTGGCCCATTATCATAATTGTTGCTATCTCATTTTTTCAGTGGAGTCTTTCCTGGTAAGCCAAACATTTTCCTTTCTAAATACTTTTAATATTAAATCTCTATTGTGAAATGATCCCTTTATTAGGCATTTCCATATTTTCTAACTGGTCATATTTATTAAGTGTATATTCAGAGTCTCACCACTGTGTCAGACACTGAGACAAGGATGAGGGATACAAAAGTGAAGTGAAACTCAGTCACGGGGAACTTACAAACTATCAAAGAAGACAGAGACTAAAGGAATAACACAAAGGAATGTAAATGTACAATTCATGATAAATCCTACAAAGGGAAATTTCATGAGAATCTGAAGGACTTGTCCTTGTCTGGGAAACAGGGAACAGGACTTAGAATTTCATATTACTTTATGATGTTTCATTGTCTGGTAATTCTCATTTTAGATGAATATACTTTGCCTTCTGAGTTGTATGCCACCAGAACGCGGGAAGGAACAATGTAATGTACTCGTTTTTATTCATTACTTTGAATCTAGGCACATGGAAAATGTGACTGATAGTTTATTAGCATGAATGAAGACTAAGATCATTACTGTGGATGAATTACCATAATAATCTACTGTGACATGGCAAGTTTCTAGAGTTGTATCTTTAAAAATGTCATAAAAACAAAATATAGTTCTTTACTAGAATAACCTAATCAGACTTCACTTTATTTAGAACAATGATAATAGAAAATAAAACAAGCCTAGAGACACCATGGAAGAAAGAAAAAAGATTTATATTTTAGAAATTTTAGCAGTGCATTTTTTCATTGTTTGAATAAGAAGCTCACATTTTCATTTTGCAACGGACCCCAAAAGTTATTTAGTTGACCCACCATAGCCACAAATAATCAAATAGTCTTTTCCACCCTTCGAGTAGAAAGGGTTAGTCATGCAGCAGTCATTTCAGAGACATCTCAATAACTTTATAATAATTATAATTTGGCTTTTGAAAACTAAAGCTATTTACTCAAATTAAGAAATTAAAACCATATCGTGATACCATTTTTTAGAGAAGCTTTTCATGCAGATATTTAAAATCTAAACAAGACACAAGGTCAAAAGTAAAGGCAATGCTTATATATTTCAACCAAGGAAGACAGATCACAGTTTTATGGTTGCAATATATATTTTCCAAAAAAGATGAAAGATGAACATGATTATCATGACCACATATAAAAAAAATTCTGTGGTGCTGATATAACACTGTATTATTACCAGAGAGATGTGATTAGGCATCTTAATTGCTGATGGCACCTGACATATTGTACATCTACTAAAGTATTCAAAATTATTTTCTTCATGTCCTAGTTGAACCTATTGTTCTTTACCAGACGGTTCCATCCAGAACCACTACTTTTCTATACTAGGAAGGATCTGCAATTTGTTCTCTAATAAAAATCCTTAATTGCTGCCCTGAATAACATTAAAAAAAATTACTATTTCTCAAAAATGTTCTATAAGGACCTTAAAACAATACCATCATTCCTCCAAATTCTCAGGGATTCCAAACTATAGTTACCATAATTTTCAGAGTCTTCGACTAACCCAATTAAAGCTTCATCATCCATTTTGTGGTGGGGGAAATAGAAACAATGCTTATCTTAGGAAAAGAAAACAATTGAATAAGAAATTTTTTTTAGTCTTATTTCATGTTAATGCTTGCAGAGAGGGGTCACTACTACTTTACTGAGCAGTTACCACTTTATATTGAGCAATGAAAACTATGAAACCATGAAAAAATAAGTACAATAAAATACACGAAGCTACTGAGATTACAATAAATCTATGTAAAAATACATTCACAAGCAATTCCAATGAATTTTCTAAGTCTTGCAATGCATTATTGTATTGCCCCTACAAAATTTATGTTAAATGCTAGACTATATTTTCAACTTATAAAAACTGAAAAATACATGAGAATGACTTATCTTAGTCTTTTAGATTTAGTACTTCAGTCTAAGGTCATGGAATCTGTAAAACAGTTAAAGGATTATTAGTTTGGGGGCACCCGGGTGGCTCAGTTGGTTAAGTGTCTGACTTCACTCAGGTCATGATCTAAGGGTCCTGGGATCCAGCCCCCTTGTCAGCTCCCCAGGGAGCTTCCCACTTGGCAGGGATTCTGCTTGTCCTTCTCCCTCTGCCCCTCACCCTTACCCTGCTCTTGCTCTCTCTGTCTCTCTCTCATAAAATCTTAAAAAAAAAAAAAAAAAAAGGATCATTAGCTTACCTGTATTTCTAGCATTCATTAAAAACTTAAAAGTTCTGCTCACTTTGGAGAACAGGTGATCTATAGAAGCAGAGCAAAACATTTTTTGTTTGTTGCTTTTAATGCTATCTTTTATTTTAGTGTTATTTTGGAACCTAATTTATTTGAAATCTACATTCTAGCATAAAATTAAGCAGAATGAGACTGTAGAGCGTTTATGCTAGAGAAGGGTAATGGTTCCACTCTGGTTGGTACATCTCACATGTCTGGAGAGTGGAGGTTCTCTTTGACATCTGTCGTTGCACAGTAACTTTGGGTATTCAGCTAAAAGTCACACATCTGGAATCTGTCTAGAAAGAACACTTTACATCACATCTACTTTTTTTTTTTTTTTATTGTTGCTACTGACTCACAAGCAAGCCCACATTCTGTTTATGGGAAATAGACAATTCTAGTATAAATTCTAGTAAGGAGGAGGATTGATAAACTCCATTATTTTTCTTATTTGAAAACTGCACACCAATGAATGGTATTAGATTTTATAACAGTGTATGCACAAAATACTTAATTTTCTTGGTCACACACTGTTTTAAAATGGGGAAAGCCCTACAGTTTATTCAGTGACTTGGATCTAGCTTGAGGCCATCCATTACACATGGCATCCTGGTACTTTGCAATCTGCAGCTCAGGGCCTGTTAATGTCTAAATTTATTTGAGGAGATCATATTAGGGGTTCTGATAAGGAGGAGAAAGAAGAGATATTTTGAGGGTATGAAGAGTGAGTAATTCTTCAAGAAGAGGAAAAAAATCAGTGAGTTTTATGAGTTATTATGAGCTGGTTACCTTTCCTTTGAAATATCCCCCAGAGAGTTACAGGACCTCAAAGGGAATGGCTTCATGTACACAGTGAGGCTGTTCATATGCATTCAGTTTTCCAATCTTGTGAAAACTTCCCATATCCCAAGTTGAGTATGAAAGCTGCAAAACCACTAGTGATAAAGGAATTATATAGGCAGGGCAATACGATAATTCAGTAGTAGATGTGGAAGCCTAATGATCTGAGGCTTTATTCCCTTTCCTCCAACATCGGGCTGCCTTCTAAGATTTATTTGTTGCTCTGGGATAAGAGAAAAGAAGATTCAAAAATGACCCCAGCTAAATTTCCCTCCAGCCAAGTTAAGACAGAAGCTAAGGAAAGTTTAGGCTGAAGCTTAATAAAGAAATATAGTATACATGAATTTACTGTATAAGACTAATATGTGTTCTCGAAGTTTGTTTTAATCATTTGCATTTTTTGAAAGATTTTATTTATTTATTTGAGAGAGAGAGTATGAGAGAGAGGGAGAGAAGGAGCAAGGGGAAGGAGAAGCATACTCCCTACTGAGCAGGGAGCCTGACATGGGGCTCCATCCCCAGGACCCCTGGACCAGGACATGAGCCAAAGGCAGACACTTAACCAACTAAGCCACCCAGATGCCCCTAATCATTTGCATTCTTTACACATATAAATCTGTAATTTATCTGGCGTCTCAGTGGTAGCACCTATAAAATTATAGAGTAATTTCATAAATATGACATATGTTAGCGACAAGACATGAAATTAATCAGGACCAACCTAAAATGCCTTTTGATTTTATTATATCTGACCAAACCATATAATTGTATATAAGTGAAAATCTTTGTTTGACAAATTTCAACATAAGTGTTCTTGGTTCTGTATATTATAGAGTTTTTAGTTTTTAGAGTTTTAATATATTTACATCTAGAGATTTAATATATTTAATCTTCAATTAAAAAACATCATATGTCGTTCTTAACTACAGATATTTTAGAAAGTTCTCTTCACCAAATCACAACACCAAATGATCTATTCTTATTGTATCAACTGCTCTTCAAAGAAATTGTAGTTAACTTTATAAAAAAGGGATTTTCATATCAGGAGATCAAAGTCATATAGCTTAGGGTATTTGTAGAAAACATGAGTGTTATCCACTCATTGTTTCAAATAGCAAAAGCATTTTAGATTACTTGATTTTTTTATCTGGAAATTTTATCTGGAGATAATATCTACTATCTATATGGAAATAAGAGCTAAAATATGTAGAATCATAACAAAGACTAAAAATAACTGAAGAATCATTTTCACTTAAAAAAACAAAAACAAAATAAAACAAAACAAAGCATAATGTAAACTGAAAAAAAGGGTAAAAGATACCAAAATTTTACCGCTTTTTCTTTGAAATATGTCTCATATTTTAATTATTGTTACATCACTCTAACAAACAGAAAACACTTTCAAATCATTTTCTATTTCTACTATAAGACACTTTTATAATTCATAGGTGACTATCTTTGCTAAGTTTTGACATATGTTCATGTCTTTCTAGACTAAAAGAGGAGAATTGTTGCTTAACTGGCAGTCTTTGATTAAATCTAACTATTATGAGGAATCTTATTTTCAAACGTTTAGAAAACTAAAACAGATATTTTACCATTCAGTAAGTTTTGTAAACAACAAAATCTTAAGTATATCATCTGGTAGCATCATTAAATCATTTTTCCAGTTGGCAAAGAAATCAGGAAATGAGCTGAAAACCACTAGGGCCACACACTACTAATCTATAAATTAGATTTTCCAGTTAAAAGAGATTTAAATCCCAAATTGGATAAGACTTAGAGAAACAGATGTTATTTGTATTGTGCTTCTTATTAGATATCAGATTTCCAGAGGCCACATTCAAGTGATGCAATCAAGGCATCTCATCACCTGCTCAATGTTGGGTTATTTTTGATGTTGGCTAGGATAGCTCTCTAGTGTTCACAGCCAACATAGTACCTGGAGAACAGTTTCACTGCCTGTATGGAAATAGATTAAAAGTTAAATAATCTTCCATGTATATTAATATAATTAGGTATTATAAGAAATAACTTATTAAAGCTTAAGCTAAAAAGAAGGCAGCAATTGTCAAATGAATATGTGTATAAAAATTAATGCACATAATATATGTAGACTAAAAGTAATGCTAGATTTAGAATATACATAAGTTAAAAAGAATAGTTCTGTGTTGTTGGAGGAAGAAATGAAATATGATCAAGATATCTTTATCTCAAAGTATTTATCTTAAATTAAAAAAAGGGGAAAAAGAATGGGCAATTATTTTAATTATCCAAATTAAAAAATATATGACTGCAAGTTGCATACTAGAAAGCTCTTAAACAATATTTCCAGGTATAGTGTAAAGACTTCTGCACAAAACTATCAAATTATTAGAAACAGATATGTTTTTATTTAAAACTCAGAATAGATATGGGCAAATTTCTATCAATGTTTTCTTATTCCTGTAAAATCAAATTCTTATATACAATATAAAGGAAAACAGGGTGCCATGCACCCTCCTTCCATTTTTGTCTTTAGGGGAAAATAAAATGTACTCATATTTGATAACAGTTTCACACAGTTTTTAAAAAAGGAAATTGTTTTATTCTTTCTTTTGAAATACCTCTCAATTAATTTTAGTTTTCCAAAAAGTTCAGGAAAAATTCTCTAAGCATCACAATGGCTGTTCTGAGAGACATGTAATTAAAATTCAGACTATTAGTAAACTGATGAGGAAGTAGGGATTTAAAAAGTAGGTAAATATATATCAACTTACACAACATCAACTATTTATAAGCCTAATAGTGGGATAAAGATTCAAGTGTGCAAAATAAATACATTTACTTTGTTAAGCAATGTTTTTTTTAGTTGAGATAAAATTCATATAACATAAAATTAGCCATTTTGAAGTGTACATTGAAGTAACATTTAGTACATTCATAACGTGGTACAAACACCACCTCTATCAAGTTCCAAAACATTTTCATCATCCCCAAAGAATATCCTGTATCCATTAGGCAGATACTTTAGCAACAATATTTTAAAACTTGTTAGCCCCTGGGATACAGAAAATTTGCACCACTACCTTAAAAAAAAATCAGGAGGGGAAAACTTCATATGGTTCTTGAAATACGAGGATTCTACATGACAGATTCTTCTGCTCACAGTACTTTCAATTTTAGTGCAAATACCTATTGTGAACACTTTGCTTTATGTGGAATACAATTCAAAAGCAGCTCTAAGTGGGGTAGAGTCTAACTTAATTTCTTTAACTCAAAGTAGAGGGGTATCCATCTGATCATTTCATTCCATTTCATTATAAGTGTCACACACATCTTTACATAGACTTTAAGGGGTAGCCTCACAAGGTTGTAATGGACCCCAGAGGGGATATAGAGTAGGAGCCAATGGGGTGCAAGAAGAAAACAGAATTCTCACACTTTTAAATATCTATTTGGAGTATGTTTTCAAATATTTATGATAAAATAGTACAATAGTATACCTATGTTTTTTTTTTTTTTAAGTTATTTGAGACAGACAGAGAGAGAGAGAGAATGACGAGGAGAAGCAGAGGGAGAGGGAAGAACTCTAAGCAGACTTGGGACTCCACGTGAGGCTCGATCTTCATGAGTGGAGATCACGACCTGAGCCAGCACCGAATCAGAGGCTTAACTGTGCCACCCAGGTACTCCCATCTATATGGTTTTTAAACAAACAATTATTGGGAGAATATGATTAAACAAATTGGTGCCATTAGGTTTCCAGTATTCATCATGGTGTTTCCACGGATCCTTTTTAAGTATTTTGAGTCGGTTCTACCCCAAGATCCATTCTTAGCAATCTTCTGTCCAGATTGTATATAAGCTAATGTGCTTCCTATATGGATAAAGTACGTTTGTCAGCTCATCCCTCACCAGTCACCCCAATTCTCTATATCTTTCTGCAGGATTTCTGATGCCCTTTGGCATTGTAGTACGATTCACTTGCACTTTTACAAATTGCAATAGGTTGGAAAATTTGATCATTTCAATTTGCTGTGGCTAATTAATTCTGCCATGGTCTATGTCTGGTCTTGGAAACAGAACTCAGCAGGAAACAGAACTCAGCAGATTACTGGCTGCTAAGAGCTTTCTTGCCTAGAGCTGTCTTCCTCAAAGCAACAGCTTGGGGAGCATAATTTTTCTCTCTCTGCAGCTGTCTTGCAGGCCACCAATCTTAACTATCCTACAGGTAAAGCTGTAGTTAAAGTAACACACATTTAGCTTAGTTTTTGTGAGCAGTTAAATTGTATTGTGCGATACTTACAAAGCAAAGAAACATTTTCATGGTAACTTTTGTTCTTGAGCCACATAGGCATGTAATTCACTAGGGAAATACACTAAATACACATAGCACATTTCAGAGATGTTGGCATTCCATCTATTTCAAGTAGGAAAATTTGAGTACCCAGAAATACTGAAATAGTGTCAGATATCTGTCAGTTATCTTGGTCTATTTTGAGGGAGAAGAGAAGACAGGAATGGAAAATTATGGTAAATAGACAATATATGTTCACTGTTTACCATTGCTGTAGTAGTTTTAAATTTCTGAACGTTCCTTTCTTTCCTTTGAATCATCTAGAGTGTAGTCAATTAGCCCTTGCCTATGAACTACCATATCTGGTGGGTCACATCATTCTGCCAATTCTTCCTTAGTAAAAATACTTACCAATTCCTATTCCTCTCCCTGAATTTCCACAGTCTACAAATTGGCCTTTGTAGCTAAGTATTACCTACACTCCAAATACCTAAACTTTCCAAAAAACTCATTTATCATGATGCTCCATAAAAAGAAGGGCATATGTGAATTCTGTGGGGTCAGAGAAGATAGAGGTTGAGGAAACACAGTGGAATCCGAAGCTTCCAGATGTTTTAATTACCCAAGTGGGTATGGGAATACTAGCATGTATCATACAACATCTTCTATTCTCTAAAGGTTCAGGTTAAGAATTTAGAGGTTAAGAATTTAGAAAATTATAACTTCCATAATTTAAAAAATCCTATATGCCAGAGATTTTATTAGCGTGTATCTTTAACCCTGATTATTTCAATTTTCTTATCAAAATGATAAGATATACAACTACAAACATATTTTTTAATGTAACAGACTATGAATGTAGACTGTTTTGCTCACCTTTGTTCATCTACCTGTAAGAAATTTCTAATATCCAACTTCTAAATTGTAACAACATTTAGAATTCATTAGAAGCTTCATTGTCTTCTAAGATTAAAGAATATGGAGTTTGGAGATCATTTACTTTTTTATTCTCTCTTTTTTTTTTTAAGAGTCTGATTAGGACCCAAATGTTCAAGGCATAGTTAGGTGAAAAATGGCTACTGCTAACATTTGGAAGCCTACTACATGCCAACACTGCATAACACAGGTCACATACTTGGGCCCTTAGTATTCATAAGACTGTAAGAAATAGTTTCACTATGACTATGGATTGGATACTTCAATAATCATTCAAAAAATATTTCAACAAGTCTCCTTGAATAAAAAGTAAAAATAAAAAACGTTCAAAACCAGACTCAAGCACCTAGATTCTGTTAAGCAAATACACCATCACAAACTAAAAAGCAGATCTGAAGTACCATCTGCTCTTTGGGGCCCCAGATAGTGTGTTACAGTAAGATTCTATGAGGATAGTCAGGTTATAGTCAAACGTTCTTCAGGCTGTCACCTTCCTTTTTATGTCACATGAAGCTTGTTTCTTAAGCCTACGTGGAAATTCTGTAAACTACCTCATAACCTATACCCAATCCCTTTCTGTTTACACTAAGTTGGACTTCACTGTGACTAGTCAGTGGCAGAGCCAGGAACCCAGTTCGTCTGCTCTGGAGTCCATAATTCTAGCCATTGTGCTTTTGTACATTTTTTTCCTTCACACACATTTTCACTTTTGATATTTGAGTAAATGACAGAGTTTAGTAGAAGTCTAGTACTTAAAGCATCATAGAAACTATTTTACTATTGCTAATAATAGAATGCCTTAGAGTCATTTAAGTCATTTATATTTTCTAAAGATGTTATATAATTGTATTCTATTATGTTATTTGGGACGAATTTGACTATGGAAAAAGTTGGTTTTTGGTTTGCTTTGGAAAACTCCACTTTCTGTATGAACATGATACTTATTCTAAAAAGGCATCAAGGTGACTTAACATCTTCTTACCTGTCTATCATTTTCAAAGCTATGTTTTACAAAGATTTTGCTGAAAGCTAAATATATAATTAAACAGGCAGGAAAAGAGGTACTAAAACTTATGTCACTTGTTTCTCAGGTTTCATATGATAAATTCTGAGACTCATCTAGTGGCTCTAGATCCAAGAAGTAATACAAATACTGAGCCCAAGAGTAAATAAGTCATAAATAAAGATAAAACCATGACTTTGAGTTTAGAGCACTAATGGAAGTAGTTGCTAACCACTAAATAGTAGTAGTAGTAGAAATAGCTAAATGGCAAATAATATTTTTTTCACCGTAATGTGTGTCATCCAAGGAAAGCTACATTGGACAGAAAATAAAAGATAAGAGCCAGGGTTATTCACTTGAAAGTCATCTGCATTAAGGTGGATATATTCACTTGTAAATGGCAATTTAGAATAAAGCATGCCATAAAAGGAATTTAAAGGTTATTTCACATGTCTACATAAATATACATTTATATAGAATTGCATTTTATATTTATAACATTTGCAAATGTTACAATAGTACATTCAAACATACCAAGATAATATTTGCCCTGAGACTTGTCTTATTTGAAATTCTTCTCTAGCAAAGTATTAAGCAAAAATTATTTTCCACACAAAACAAATACATGGTATAGAATGTAGTGTACCATAATAAGAGTCATAAACTGACCCCCACGTTCTTAAGGTATTAAACATTTAATATTTGTTATTTTAGTTGAAAATTTGGTTCCCAAGTTTGTTTCAGAATTAAATTCTATCTAGTTTTTCTAAATTCATTTGACTTTTAGATTTGATTTATGACAGCACTTAAAGTCCTCAACAGCACCAAAACATTCCTTTCCATTTAATGATATGTTTGTAGGTATCTACTGTTTTTCAATCTGAGACTTTAATTTGAACAAAGACTTTGCTTTTTAGTCATTAGATGCATATAAAATATGAATGGGGAATAAGACCATAGCAGAATTCAAGCTGTAATGTTTCATAGCCTGTTTCCAAATACCTTAGATCTAAGATTATTTACACAAATTTAAGATGTGTTAATTTAGCAAAAACATTTACAAAATTGTTAAAATAATACACGGAAGGTTTTAAGAACCATTCATGCTTGTAGGGACAAGGAAAATTATACTTCTCCAACTTGTCTTTATTTTTAGTTGAAAACAGAGCCGTATTAAAATTGGAGCATTACTGTAGTGCTGTGTGGTTCATGTCTTACTTGTGAAACCACCAGAAGCAGGGCCCTTGTACTCAGTGCAGAACAAATTCTCCTGGATAGAGTTCACAATAACATATATGAACTTTCATCTTATCATGTGTCATAGGTAGTTGGAGAAAAAAAAAAAGCATCCTAAAAAAACACTCAAGAAACAGATAATTGAAAATAACGATAAAAATCAAAATTATGTATTTCCTGAATTTAAAAATAATAAATCTACAGTGTTTCTTCTACAGATGTGGCATTTCTTGATGAAGTTGTTTGGGAAGAAGAAAAATTTTAATATAGTCACTTTGACATTAGGCTCATTATACCCTTTCTTTAAGACTTGGTAGATGAATTCTCACAAAGATACACACACTAGGTTATTATCTGATTTATAAAATACAAAATTCTTACAATAACATGGAAACTCCTATGTAATCTGCTCTCAACCTACTTTCCATCCTTCTCTCCTACTATTCACATTTTTAACTCAGGACTTAAATTCTGTTTTCCAAGAAGACATGTCCTACATGCCTGATGCTCTCTGTTGGTTAGGAATGTGCTCCCACATGATTTCAAGTCCTACTGTGCCTTGAAAAATCACCCCTGTCGACTGCTCGTCTTAGGACAATGAGCTAATAATTCTCTCTTCTGCTCCCTGACATCTTATTCAGACTTCTATTGTAACACTTATTGCACTGCCTTGGAATTACCTTTTATTTCATCTTTCTTTCCCAAAAGACTGAATATATTGGAATTTTGGAATACTGGACATTTTGGTGTCATAACTATACTATAACATCTTGTATTATTTTAGAATGTGTACAGCACTCTCACAGACAATTTTATCCCAATCCTTTAAATGAGAGAGAAAGAGAGAATGTTATGTTGCCTTATAGAATCAGTAACAAAATGGGTTTCATGTCTTTGGACTCCAACGGTTATGTTCTTTCTCCTATTTTGCAACTATCTCCACAAAAGAGTAGTTTCTTAAAAGGTTAATTATAGATATATCTCATTATCACACACACAGTTCTTTGATGAGTGTCAATGCTGTTTTTTGTTCTTTGTCCTAGCAGTCCATTGATACGGCACCTAGGGGAAAACTTCTTTGGGAAGTCTGGACCATCCGTGTTTGCCTCGTTGGCCACTATGCTCTCCCCTAAATTAGCTGAAACCTTTGTATCTTAGACTAAAAGCAGACTAACACAACTTGATTATAGTGCAGGGCAAAAACTAATATCAAAATATGAGTATGGTTGGATTTTTATCAGTAAACTACTATATATGTGTATATATATACATTTGGCCCCTGAGTGTTTGGTGTCTTTTGATTAGAACAATGACAAAGGAAAGAATCTATGACCCTCTTTCCTAAGTGGCAACCTGAAGAAACAGAATTTGCACCCAGTTCATACTATTACTATTGTGCTTGTAATAAACCTGAGGGAGTTTTATTTTTCTCTGACTTGGGGACAAAGACCCAGTCTCTTTGTTCCTTGCAGTGCAAAGTGCACAATACTCTGACTGGAATGGACTAAAGTGGTGACACGCTGCATCTTTCTTGGCACAGATTTCTTTTCCTTCTTCCACATTGCACTAGGAGAAAAATAGGAGATGGAGCTAGGTCTATTTTTGTTTTAGTAAATAGTCTGCTTTTGGGGCAAAGGTAATCAATTTGAAGGGAAAAAAAAAAGAAAATACTCTTACATCTACTTACCACAGTAGAAAATAAGTTTTTATGTGTAATGAGACAGGTAGTTATTAAGAGATAGAGGGTATTTGGAGAGATAATCTTTGTTCCAAATAAGAAATTTTTTTGACCCTTCACTGATCATTGTACGGAGATCATCTCACAGATTCGGTGCCGTGATGAACTGCTTATCACTACTTCTCTTAGTCTACTTCCATGTAGCCCAATTAGTAAGGTATTTTTATGCATTTATAAATCTAATTTTATGTATATAATTTTACCTAAAGGCTATTCTCTTGTCATTTCACCTACTGTTAAGGTGAAAATAGTGTGCATGTATAAAATGAATTGAAATGTATAAGAGGAGTCATCCTATTTTTGGAAAGAAATAATGTAACACTGATAATTTATTTCCATTTCTACTATCTCATTTCAAAATATAATTAGTTGCATTGCAAGGGCAGAATAAATTAGTAATCGAGAGGTTAAAAATGAGCTAGAGTTTCTAAATATATTTCACCGGTAAAGAGAGAACTATATTTAAAATCAAAATAAAGGAGGCTGTGATTATCTAATAGTCTACAAATGATTGAGAACTCACTTCTTCTGAGTTATTTTTAATAATAGCAATAAGGATGAAATATTGACAATTAGCAAAGAGTAAACCTTCAAGAGTAAAATTTTTGAAAATCAGCTAACAGGACACTTCATAAAATGAGTAGGAGAGTCTCTATAAGATACTGGATGTTACTACCATGGATAATGTCCATATGTAATAGTTTAAAATAAGTCAAGGCAAATGAAAATACTTTCAGATAACATTTAAACCTTTTTGTAATATTGAGCCAAAAGCAACTTCAGCACAGAAATGGACATTGCACCCTGCTATACTAATCTTGCGTTTGTGTGCCCTCATTGAAAGTACCAAGGAGATGATGTGTAAAAATATTCTACACTTGTCAGAATACTGAGAGTCCGGGCTCTCTGAACAAGGATAATTTGGGACTGGCCACGGTTCCTCCCGTCCTCTCACCCCAAATAGTTACATGCTTTCGATCTTTCCACATTAGCAACTGTACTCTTCCACTTTTCTCTTCAACCTCCACATTCCACACACACTGGCCTCTCCTTGATGTTCCAGGCTAGTAAGGATTTTGAGATATTATCTTGTATGTAGGGTGGCCAACCATCCAGGTTTGCCTAGCTGTTCCCAGCTTTAGCACTGAAAATCCTATCCCAGAAATCCCTCAGTCCTGAACAAACCAGGATTGTTAGTTACCATACTTGAATGCTCTGTACAACATAGCTTCCAGCTTATGGCTATCTGAAGGCAGGAATGGCATCAGGGCAGAGGGAGGCAGAAAGGGGGAGAGAGCTAAACAGAAGCAGTTTACACACTTGCATTCTCTTCAGGTGGTTGTGAGGTATGATATGAACCAAATATCTTTCCTATGGCTACAGCAAAGGGAGCTTACAACTTTGTGCTGGTGTCTCCTGCCACAAGCCATGGACTCATTAAAGGGACCCAGATGAAAGAAACTATTGTGTGGAACAGTTTTGAATCTCAGTGGATCAACATTGCCTTTAATTGGGGCTTGTCAGTTGGAGGTGATGAGCAAGTCCAGGGCACAGTACATTCACAGGGTAAGAAGGAATGGCTGTATGTGACCCCAACCATGGATGCTTCAGTAGAAACCCTGTGAAGTCAGAGGCTGACAGTCAAGACAACTGATGAGATTAGACACGTCAAAAGGGGCCGGTGGTACCAATGAGGAATAGTGGGCACCTTGGAACCAGCCATCGTCTCCAACTGTTTGATGTAGCTTGCTGGGAGAAGGAACAGGGAGGAAGGCAAATACACATGCTTTTTAAAAATATTTTGCTAAAAGAGACTGTTTTAAGTGAGAAATAAAGTATTGAACATTTTCATGTCACGTTTTCCTGCCATTAGTGGATTTGGAGATTTCTTGACTCTACTCGAATTAAGCTAGAGTTTTCTGCATATGTGAGTTGAGACCATCAAATATAAAGCCATTGCAATCTTGTCTAGGAAGTTGGAAGCTCAAGGCTCAGAAGACATTCATTCATATGGAGCAGTGAGGGATAGAAATGTAGAGAATCAACCTGTTTGAAGGTCAACCACAAATTCTGATTATCACTGAGAACTTATTTATAACTCTTTGTCCTGGGAAACATACTTGTTTTCTCTACAATTGTTCCTCCATAGTTCAACAGGAACATAATAATAATAATAATAATAATTAATAATAATAATACCGCCTATGTCCTCACAGGTATTTTTTGAGGATTAACAGAAACAATATATATTTGTGGTATTTATTAAATGCTCAAACAACAAAAAAATAGCCATTGATGTTAGTATTACTTTAATTTCTTTGAGAGCTTAAAAGCAAATAGAAAAAGTAAGCACAGATAAAGCATTCTGTATATACCTGATATTTCAATTTCTCCCATTTATGATATAATTTGTCAAATAACATTAATATGAAAATGTAAAAAATATTTTGTAACTGTTATGGTGATTGCTGGAAAAAAAGTTTTTTTTAAAGAAATTAATGAATTCCCTCATTCAGCAAGTTTTAGAAGGCAAAGGCTAACTTGCTTTTGCAACATACACACATTAGGGACCCTGTTCACTGATTACCTACACATTCATCTGCAAGAGTCTGAGCTGAAATCATTGGGCCCCTGAAAACCCATTAGTTGGAGCTGACATCAGCTGCTTGTAAAGTTTCTCTAAAGAGCAACATGAGAGTGATATGATAGAGAATTGGAGCTTTTTCCGCTGCTTCTGTTGAGACTAAGACTTGATTAATATTTCCAAAAGACCATCCTCCCTTTTCATTATATTTCTTTCTGTTTCTCCATACAGAGAGAAGCAGTTATATGTATGCATGTGGCTCCTAAGGTAAATATGCATGTATTTTCATATATTTGAGAATGTGTGTACACACACACATACACACACACTTCTCTTAGATATAAAATTGTTTAAAATTTATTTGGTACATTGAGTCCTCTCCTTGGCAAGAGTGTCCACACCTTTTTATACACCACTGCTTTGCTGTCTTGAAAGAAAACATGCATTTATAGTGTACTGATTTCAGTAACTATATCTATTGTCTACTTTAGGTTTGACTGTTCTAGTTTTGAAATGGAATTTATTTCATAAAACTATCTGTAGAGTATCACAGTAAAAATAAATTCCTGTTAAATAATATTAACAAGATTATTAAAAATAACAATGTAAAACCCAACTGTAAAAGGGGATTACAAACACAGTAAGAAACAGACAAGAGATTGCTTGCCACAGTTATTCTTAAAACAAATCATCAGTATTTCTTTTATATTGAAAAAATATATATTTGATCTAATGTTGCAAATTACCACAGGTATACATTTTAAAGAAATGAAGCTGG
The DNA here is from genome assembly GCF_002007445.2 of Ailuropoda melanoleuca. Classification (NCBI taxonomy): domain Eukaryota; kingdom Metazoa; phylum Chordata; class Mammalia; order Carnivora; family Ursidae; genus Ailuropoda; species Ailuropoda melanoleuca. The sequence continues at coordinate 18,153,755 of NC_048236.1, forward strand.
ACTTTAAGGAAATATCTTTGTAAGTGTACTCAAATTTAATAAATTCTGAGAATATTTAGCACCAAAACTTCATCTGTACTTTATTGAGCTGTTCGCTCTATTTTCAAATAATTAGGGCTCAGGAAAATTAGGTAGGCTAAGGAAAATATTTTAAAATCTTAATTTCTTATAAAAAATATTTATATCACCTTTTTAAAAAAGTTTCCACTCAAATTCCAGTTAGTTAACATACAGTGTAATATTAGTTTCAGGTGTACAATATAGTGATTCAACACTTGCATTCATCACCCAGTGCTCATCCCAACAACTGTACTTCTTAATCCCTATCATCTATTTACCCATCCCCCACCCACCTCCCCTCTGGGAACCATCAGTTCTCTATAGTTAAGAGTCTGTTTCTTGGTTTGCCCCTCTCTCTCTCTTTTTACCCTTTCCTCTTTTGTTTTGTTTCTTAAGTTCCACATATGAGTGAAATCATGTGGTATTTGTCTTTCTCTGACTGACTTATTTCTCTTAGCATAATAGTCTCTAGCTCCATCCATGTCATTGCAAATGCCAAGATTTAATTCTTTTTTTAATGAATGAGTAATATTCCATTGTATATATGTATACCACATCTTCCTCATCCACTTATCATTCAATGGACACTTGGCCTGTTCCATAATTTGGCTATTGATAATGCTGCTATAAACATCGAAGTGCATGTATCCCTTCAAATCAGTATTTTTGTATTCTTTGGGTAAATACTTGGTAGTGCAATTGCTGGGCCATAGGGTAGATCTATTTTTAACTTTTTGAGGAACCTCCATACTGCTTTCCAGAGTGACTGCAGCAGTTTGCATTCCCACCAACAGTGGAAGAGGGTTCTCCTTTGTCCACATCCTCGCCAACACCTGTTGTTTCTTGTCATTGATTTTAGCCATTCTGACAGGTGTGAGGTGGTATGTCATTGTAGTTTTTATTTGTATTTCTTTGATGAGTAATGTTGAGCATCTTTTCATGTGTCTGTTAGCCATCTGGATGTCTTCTTTGGAAAAATGTTCATTCATGTCTTCTATCCATTTCTTAACTGGATGATTTGTTTTTTTGGGTGTTGAGTGATAAGCTCTTTACAGATTTTGGATACTAAGCCTTCATCCAATATGTCATTTCCAAATATCTTTTCCCATTCTGTAGGCTGCATTTTAGTTTTGATTATATTGTTCACTGTGCAGAAGCTTTTATTTTGATGAAGTCCCAATAGTTTATTTTTTGCTTTTGTTTTCCTTGCCTCAGGAGGCATATCTAGAAAGAAGTTGCTACGGCCAATCTCAAAAAGGCTACTGTCTGTGTTCTCCTGTAAGATTTTTGTGGTTTCAGGTTTCATATGTGGGTCTTTGATCCATTTTGAATTTATTTTTGTGTATGGTGTATTAAAGTGGTCCAGTTTCATTCTTTTGCATGTGGCTGTCCAGTTTGCCCAACGCTGTTTGTTGAAGAGAATGTCTTTTTCTCGGATAATCTTTCCTGCTTTGTTGAAGATTAATTGACCATATAGTCATGGGTTCATTTCTGGGTTTTCTCTTCTGTTCCATTGATCTATGAGTCTATTTTACCTTTTAAGTAATACAAATATAATCTAGCACCAAATCAAACATTCTCTAAGAGTAAAAGGTAAGAGGTAAAAGCCTCTATCACCTGCTCCTCAATCTTAGGACCTTAAGGTAGCATGAGGTTTTTTGCTTGTATATTTTCTTCCCTCTCTTTTTCCCTCCCTCCATATAGTCCATCCTTCTTTCCTTCCTTTTTTTTTTTTCCATTAAAAAATATCCCAAAGATATTCATTGGGCTTATCCTATCAGTACTTTCATACTTCCTTTCTACGGAAAAACATATTGGAGAACATTTCACAAACAAAATCAAATATATTTATTATTTTCTGGTCTAATAAGTTCTTACTACACAATCCTTTGAACAGAATTTGAGTATTTTATTATTTTGAAATAGTAAGTACTTTAGATTATTTTTCACTTTAAGAAAATGGCTGAGTCAGGCAGGGGAAGAATTGATATATGAATAGAAATGGAAGAAAAGTTCAAAATTATATATATACATACATTATATAGTTATAAATATGTTATATATAGTTATATATATGTGTGTATATATCAGAGAAACACTATATGTTCATATCATATGCAAATAATTCTTACTCTTAAATGAGGTAAAGGCAAAAATGTATTATTTTATGGATAAAGTATCAATTGAATATTGCAAATATCCCCATTATTAAGATGAAATGAAGTTTATTTATTTATTTTTTTTAAGATTTTATTTATTTATTTGACAGAGATAGAGACAGCCAGCGAGAGAGGGAACACAAGCAGGGGGATTGGGAGAGGAAGAAGCAGGCTCCTAGCGGAGGAGCCTGATGTGGGGCTCGATCCCATAACGCCGGGATCACACCCTGAGCCGAAGGCAGACACTTAACCGCTGTGCCACCCAGGCGCCCCGAGATGAAATAAAGTTTAAATTAACATAGAAGAAGAAATAACAGAATAGCAATGTACTAAACTATTATGTTTGATTATTATATTTTCAATATGATCTCAAAAAATATATTTTTTCAATATGAATACCTCAGAACAGTCATAGAGTAGAATATTATTTTAAAATATTTTGCTATCATTGTACACTAAAATTCTAAAAAAAGTTTCTTAAAAATAAAGGCAATTTCAGAAATTTCATATTTTTAAAAATAGAATATATCAAAAAGATGATGATGGTGAAAATAATTTTTAACGATGCTTTCATGCATATGTTTAGCAAAAGGGATACCAACATGAAATGGGCAGGGGTGGGAAAATCGAATTATATTTTATAAGGAATTTAGAATGGTTGAAATGGAGCTTGATGGTATGGTTTGGTCCTTTTGAAAGATCATTTACCTGTTTGGTCTTTGCAGAAAATTGTTGACAAGGAATTCTTTCTACAGGGGTCACCAGTGTGAACCATTTCCCATAAGTGTGTCCTTGGTCATACCAGAAAGTTTTATTATAACTTCAGGGTAGTTCTCTGATAAATTGGTAAGAATGTCTTTAAGTGAATTTGCAACCATAAAATATGCCCTTGGGTGATCAAGTTCAGGAGTAAAACTTTCTCTCTGAGATGGTTTGAAGTTTGAGGAAAATCGAATTGCCACAAACCACCTTAATGAGTGAAATTTTGAGTGCCGGATCATCCCTTAACAACAAAGAAAAAACTGTTTATGAACTTATCTTCTCCCTTGCCATTATTCATGTCTATAAAATATGATTAAAATAACATTTATTTTTTAATTTTTTTAATTGTAAAAACACCTAACTTGAGTCCTATTCTTTTAACAAAATTTTAAGTGCATAATACAGTACTGTTAACTATAGCCACAATGTTGTACTGTAGCTCTCTAGACCTTATTTATCTTATATCACTGGTATAGATAACTGAAACATTATACATTTTCCCCAGTAACTCCACTTTCCCCCTCCCCGCAGCCCTGGCAACCACCATGCTCTTCTCTGCTTCTATGAGTTTGGGTTAGACAGGAGCTCATGAGAGACTTACTTAGGCACAATGATAAGGAAGAGCCTATATATCTTACATCAACGATGACTTCAGGAAAAGAGTGTTGCCAATTGCCTATGTACTGATCCACGTTTATCTAGTTGCCTCCTGGAGTCATCCAGTGGCTTCTTTACTACACCTCAAGCCAATGCCAGGGAGTCACTTTGATGTTACAGCAAAATAGACCTCATTCTTGAAGAAGAAAATAAGAGCTTATATTTTCTTTATACTCAAGATGAAAGCTACATCCGTAAATGGGATAGTGGTTTAACAAGGTGTGATCCATTATATTATTGCAGGCCTGAATACTTTTTTTTTTTTTAATGCTTCCCAGGCTCTTTCTGAGGAATAGCCAAGGCTTCAGCACACTTGGCTATTCCTGTTGCCCTGCTCCATTGTCAGCAGGTGTCAATGGTACTGGCCACAACAATGGTCATTTAGAAGATGGTCAGTTTCTGGACCATTCAGTATCAGAGGCAGTGCACAATGAGGTCCGAGCTCCCACAACAGTAAGCAGGAAAAGAAATAAAGACACTATTCAATATTCTGGGATTATTCAATGAAAAGGTAGTTGAGAGCTTGAAGCTATTATAATTTTTGACATCATTGTAGGTTGATATTGTAGACAGGTGTAGGCAAACATTTTCTGCAATGGACCAGAGAGTAAATATTTTTGGCTTGGTACAGTTTATGGTTTCTCAACCCTGCCAGTCTTGCTCAGAAGTAGCCAGCAACAATATGTAAATGAATAGGCATGGTGGCATTCCAATAAAACTTTATTTATAAACACTGAAATTTTAATTTCATATAATTTTCACAGGCCATGACATATGACTCTTATTGATTTGTTTTTAAGCTTTTCATTTTGTAACAACTATTCTTAACTCAAGTGCAGCACAAAAACAGATGCCTGGCTGGATTTGGCCTTCATAGTTCACTCACCCATGTTGTAGCCAATCTAGAGAAGATAGATAGCTATCACATGACTGACCAAATGATTTAAATATAGTTGGTAAGTGCTAAGAAGGAAAAGGAGAGAATATGATTGGATCACTTAGAAAACATATCCAGCCTGTTTTTAAAGATTCAGGAAAATTTCCTGTTGGAGACAGGAAGCTGAGGCAGAAAACAAGGATAGAAGGTATCCAGCTGAAGATGGGACTAAAGCATGTGAAGCCAAGGGGACAGCATAGTTAGAGACTGAAGAGAGTAAAGCAAGTGTAAGGAACTAAGAATATTAAAGTAAAGTAGAACAAGTTTTGTCATGTCTGTATATAAATATATTTTTTTCATGTATGTTGATAAATAAACATCCTCATTTATTCTCATTGAGAAAATAATTTTCTTTACTTTTCTCCTTAGATTCTTTCACATAAAGTTTGACAATAACTTCAGTGACAAGAGACATTGCTTGTAACTTGATCTCTGTGGTACTGCCTAGCAGATTCTATAGATAATTACTCAGCAGCTAGGATTAGGGAAGCATACTGTGGGAGTTTGAGAGATTCTTTGGGGTTTGATCCTATGGAACTTTTCTTTTGAATACCTCTTAAAATAATTATACAGACATATTTCACATGTAAAGGAGACAGAAATATATACAACAATAGAAACAGTTTATAAAGAAATTAAAAATATTTTTAAACATATCATATTAAACCATGCATTTTGTCTACTGATAATAATAGCACATATTGAAAGCTAGATAGGTACATTTATTCTTTTTTTTTTTTTTTTATTTTATTTTATTATATTATGTTAATCACCATACAGTACATCCCGATAGGTACATTTATTCTTTTCAGACAGTTGCAGTCAGAAAAGACAGACAATCTATTCTTAGAGTAGTTGACTTATCACTACTTGTGTTTTTATAACATTTAAGCTTCTGCAAAGGAAAAAAAAAAATCCCAGAAGGATCCATCCCATAGAAAAACAGATTATTTTACCACTGCAGTTGAGTGAAAATTGTAAGTGTATTGACCCATAACAGTGTCCAGTGATTCTAAAGTCCACTGTTTCAGTAAATTTCTTTTAAACTCAATCTTCAAAACTAGATTTTGCTTATAATAGGTGACTTTGGGAGACTTTGAGGCATGCAGCACCATGATGAATCAAATGCTACGCAAAGCACATAGCTCCAAATGAATTATTATTAGTAGTTATAGTATTCATAAAGGAACCCTCAAATGAGCTTTGCTCTTATACACAGAACTTTTTCATTTGCAGAAGTATTTAGAAACATCGAAGTCAGTGACATTAGAGTTCAACAATACAACCAGTACCACTAGGCCCACACTTTTCGTAGGGTAATTCCTTCTAAAACACAACAAATGTTTACTTACATGCCCAGACACCCATAATTACTGACAACACTAAACACTTCACAGCACAGAGGAGTGTAATATATTATGATTCAACTAACTCCAAATAGCCAAATCCAATTGTTTCATTGAACCCTCACCTATTTGAATTTTCCCTGATATTTAATGCTGGTGAGCACTTCCTTCCATAAGGTTCTACACCTTTGACCCCAGAATATCTCTCATTCCATATTCCCATTTTCTCTGACAGCATTTCAAACTTCTCCATTTATTTTTTTCCTTATATCTCTTGCCTACCTATATGAAAACCATTTTAATCTAGATTTTCAAGCTTTTGATATGTAATTGCATATTGTATTTATTTTTAAAGTTTCTACCATATCTATAGTTAGGTTTACTTTCTTATTCCTATTATTTATTTGTGATTCTCCTCTTTCTGCATTGCCAATTATTTGCCTATTTTATGAGACTTCAAAAAGCCATACTGTATTTTTGTTAAGCCAATTTATATTTTTGTTGTTACTTTTATTTGTTCCTGCTCCTGTATTCTAGAATACTGATTTTGATTTCTATTCTAGTTAAGGCCTCCCTTACTTATTTATGGAATATTTTGTTGTCTCCCCCCCTTTTTTTAACTTTAGCTTACTTAACTCATTATTTTAAATTATTATTAAATTATATTCCATGTATTAAAGGATACATGTTTTCCTTTGTACGTCTTTGTCTATGTCACAGTTTTTAGTATGTAGTTTTTTTTGCTATTAGTTCCTAAATAGCTTATAATTTCAGTTTTGATTTCATTTTTATTCTAGGAATTTGTTAACTCTTTCCATTTTATTGTTAATTTCATTAGTATTTTATTGTGGCTAATAAATAAGGTTCAAAGAAAGTCTGCCTCAGAATTTAAGATTCACTTATATTTTTGTACACAGACATTTTTCTCTATTTCATGAATGTCTTGAACGAAGTCTCATTTTCTATCTGCTGTACACAATGTTCTAAATGTAGTAATGAGTTATCTCATTGCATTATTCCTTCTTTCAATCTAATTCATCTTTTATATTGTTAGGAGAGGTTCCTACAGGACTATGCATTTTTAAAAATCTTATTTCTTACATATATAAATCTTATTTCATACACACACACACTGTTTTCTTGTTCTTCAAAACTTTAGTATAATAAGAAAAATCCTGTTTCATTCAATAGTTGTGGAATTGTTTTTTATTAGCATTTTCCTTTGGACTAACAATAAATTTTATACCAATACTTTCTTTAGTTATATTTACTGAGAATAATATGATCAAATTTTATTTTACATAGCAGTCTAACATATGACTTTATAATTAAAATATATACTTTACTTCACAAACTTAATTTTGGTAAAAGCTTTCACATGCTCTCTCCTATATCCACTCTCCTGTTTAACATGGTCTTCTTTTCCACGCTGGTGGTTTTTCGAAGTTCTGTGAACATGGTTGTTATTTAGTTTTGAGTATAAAGACCTGTTGATTAGTGTAGTCCGTTGTAATGGGTTGCTCAGTGGGTGTGGAGATCTTCCAGGCGTCCTGTGCCCTGGATAGGAAGGCTTCCTCAAACTCCTTCTATGTGAATGTGGCATAGTTCCTTTAGGTTTTGTGGATACAGAAAGAGGAGGCAAGGTGGCATACCTTTTTACAATTTTTTAAATTATGAGGTTTTTACTATGACTGGAAAACTTTTATTTATTTTTCTTCTTGCCTTTTCTTTCATTTTCCCCATCTATACTTCAGAGATCCAGAGTTTTTCTAACCTGTGATTTAATCTCAGGCCCCATCACCCATGTTAATAGGCTTCCTATACTGATCATTCCATTTCTTCAGAGCAGTCCTGGGGTTTTGCCTGGGACCAGAACTGCTACTGCCTGACTCAGAAAAAGAACAAGGTGAGCTCGGAGGGCCTGAAGTTCACGGTGTTATCTCTTAATTGCCTGAATTCCCCTGGGCTTGGGTCTTCCTCCTGCACTCTATGTGGGCTCCGAGCTTTGATTATTACTGAAATTGCAATTGCCTCTGCACCAGTTTTTTTCACCTTTGTGTGTTTTTCTGCCATAGTTTATTTCACTCTTGCTTCTTTGACAGTCATGAGTTTGTTTTCCAGGAATCTGTCAAAATGCCTTAGCCACCAAAACTATTCTTTCTTAATTGCCGGTGCTGTTAAGCTTTATTCTAAAAACAATGACAACAACAACAACAAAAACCAACAACAGGTTTTTGCTTTTTCAAAGAATTTAATTGGAAGAGGATGTAAATGCACATGCACTTTATCATCACAATCCACCTTCCAATCAAACATTTTCTAAAATAATCTTTCTTATTATAAATACTTTGACATTCTGCTTTATTAAAATACAGAGCATCAATAAATAAAATTCAGCAAAACTCAAGAATTTTATTCACAAGAGATAAGTACATTTAAAATTTTGCTTGTACGTTTGTGTGAGTGTGTTTCTCTGTAGACCTGTATGAGCTCATATGCTATATATAATCTCTTAGGCTCTGATGTAACGATATTTATCTACAACATATTATTTATTTCTGGAATACAATAATTTGTATGAAAATACAGAAGAAATACAACAGAAACAGATACTCCTAGTGAGGAAATTATTAAAGAAGAAAATAATAGTTAATAATTATATATTACCTGACTATACACTTAAATGTATAACAGATATAAACATATGTATAATCATATATACATTATACATATATGTATCCAACCACTTATTGTTGGATATATTTTCAATGATTCTATTATGAAAAAAATCTCTGTTATACACTGACACAAACACACATATAAACACATGAATCTTCCTCCACATTCTAATTTATTTATTGAATTACAGGAAGTGGTGTTGTTGGATCAAAGTCTTTTGAAAGACATTGTCTAATGGATCCCCAAAATAAATGTACTTCACCATATTTTTATACAATTACTAAAAGTATATAATATAGTATTTTTTAAATGTTGGCTAATTTGAGAAGATTAAATGACATTGTAGTTTTTTCAGAGAACTGCTCTTTTAATTAAAATTTGCATTGAAAATTTTAATATACTTGATAGCATTCCCTATTTTTTCCAGCATTTACATATTCATATTTTTGCTCATTTTATTATTGTTCACATTTGTTACTGTTTTCTTATTGATTTTTAAAATTCCTTAGGAGCGCATGGGTGGTGCAGTAGGTTGAGTGCCTGACTCTTGGTTCTGACTCAGGTCATGATTTCAGGGTTGTGAGATCAAGCTCCTTGTCAGGCTCAGTGCTGAGTGTGGAGTCTGCTTGAGTTTTTCTCTCCCTCTCCCCTTGGCCCTCACTCTGTGCTCTCTCTCTGAGCTCTCTCTAAAATAAATAAACACTTCTTTAAAATTATTAATGTATAAAGTGCAACAATATTTGTCACATTGTTGTGAGCTTTTCTTTTGTTATCAAAGTTAGTTTTTATCGTTTCTTGATGTACAGAATATTTAACATTTTATGTAATCAAATGTACCAATATTTTCTATTTCCCCTTAGGTCATATTGCTAAAGACGTTCCCATTTTCACATATATTTTCTTCTAATATTCTTAAGGCTTTAATTTTCACCTAACCAACTTTAAATCCATTAGGAATTAATTTTATTACAAGCATGTGGTACAGACCTAATCATATTCCCCAAACGTATAGACTTTCATCCTGTCATATTTTACTAAGTGCTGCATTTTTCTACATCTATTTTTATACCACCTTTAATATATAATAAACGTTCTATATCTTTGTTTATATATTTGCATCATCTCTCTTTTGGGGATCTACTTGCTACCCTTATCATTGCAAATATGTATAAAGTTATTAGAAATTGAAAAATATACATTCATAGTTAAAATATCACCTAGCTTATAGCCCCCAACAAAGACACTTAAATTCCTGTTTAATAAATTTTTTTAAAAAAGAACATTATTAATGGAATAGGATAGAAAGTTCAGAAACAGAGTCTTTCAGCTGAAGTAGCATATTTAATCAATGGAAATTAATGGATTACTTCATAAATGGTGTTGGAACATCTATGTCAAATCTTGGAAAGCAAAAATAGGGGAAAAAGTTAGATTTCTATTTCATGTCAGAGGCCAAAGTATTTTCCAGCCATTTATTTTGAATTTAATACTTACAGTAATAGCTATTAAAATAGAAATAACAATAGAAAAATACTGATTATCTATGTAGCTGATTAAGTTAGCTAATATTTATGAAGTTTAACAAAATGAGGTTACTTTTGTACATGTATTCAGTCCTGAATACATATATATATATAAACACCTATATACATAAGTACGTTCAGCAACATGGTCTCTTCTCACTGCTCCTTTTCAACATCATATGGAAGTCTTGACAAAAGCAATAAAACAAGAAAAGGAAATAAAACTTTGTTCACAGATGTGATTTTCTATGTAGAAAATGCCAAAGAACTGACAATAAAACATAATGTCATGTTTACATTAGTAACAAAAAAATTAAATACACAGGTATAAATCTAACATGACGTGGACAAGATTTACACAAGGTAAACTCTACAGCTCTAGTTAAATAAATCAAGGGAGAATCAAATAAGTAGAGAGAATACTCCATGTTCATAGATAGGAAGATATAATATTGTGAAAATATCAGTTCTTTTCAACTTGATCTGTCGATTCAATAAAATGCCAATGAAAATACCAGCAAGATATTGTATGGACATTCACAAACTGATTCTAAAATTTATGTGTAGAGGCAGAAGACCTGGAATAGCAACCCAATATTGAAGGAGAACAAAGTTGGAGACTGACCCTAGCCAACTTCAAGAGTTACTTTGGAAATATAGTAATTCAGAGTGTGATTTTGGTGAAAGAATAAACAAATAGATCAATGGCAGAAATAGACATCCCAAAAATAGATCCACACAAATATGATCTATTGATTTTTGACAAAAGAGCAAAGGTAAGTCAATGGAGAAAGGATAGTCTTTTTACAGATGATGTTGAAAATACTGAACATCCACACATTAAAAAAAAAAAAAAGATTCTTGAAGCAGACTTTATATCCTTTCCAAAAATTAACTCAGAATTGGTCACAGACCTAAATGTAAATGACAAACGTATAAAACTCCTGTAAGACAACATAAGGGAAAATCTATAAGATTTTGGGGATGTCAATTAATTTTTTTTAAAGATTTTATTTATTTATTCGACAGAGATAGAGACAGCCAGCGAGAGAGGGAACACAAGCAGGGAGTGGGAGAGGAAGAAACAGGCTCATAGTGGAGGAGCCTGATGTGGGGCTCAATCCCATAACGCCGGGATCACACCCTGAGCCGAAGGCACACACTTAACCGCTGTGCCACCCAGGCGCCCCGGATTTCAATTAATTTTTAAATATAACACCAAAGTACCATTCATGAAAGAAAGAACTGTTGAGTTGTACTATAATTTTATTTTTTTGGTACTATAATTTTAAAATTAAAAATTTAGTAGGAGAAGAAAGGGAAGAAGAAAGGGGGGGTAAACAGAAGGGGGAATGAAACATGAGAGACTGTGGACTCTGGGAAACAAACTGAGGGCTTCAGAGGGGAGGGGGTGGGGGAATGGGATAGGCTGGTGATGGGTATTAAGGAGGGAATGTATTGCATGGAGCACTGGGTGTTATATGCAAATAGTGAATCATGGAAATTTACATCAAAAACTAGGGATGTACTGAATGGTGACTAACATAATATAATAAAAATTATAAGGAGAAAAAAAATAGGCTTTGTGAAAGACACTGATAGGAGAATGAGGAAAAAAAAAAGACTGGGAGAAAATATTTGCAAAAGACATGTTTGATAAATAACTGTTACACAAAATACAGAGAAAAACCTCTTAAAACTCAACAATAAGAAAATAAACAGCTGCATTTTAAAATGGGCCAAATACTAACAGACACCTAACCAAAGAAGATGGCAACTAACCATGTGAAAGGATACTCCACAACATAGTCATCAGGGAAATGCAAATTAAAGTGTCAATGAGATACCCTACTCACCTATTATAAGGACTAAAATCCAAAACACCTACAGCACCAAATCCTGGGAAGAATGTGGAGAAATAGTAATTTTCATTCATTGCTAGTGGGAGTACAAAATGGTACAGCCACTTTGGAATACCAAAGTGAAAAATGCCAATCTGAAAAAGTTACACTGTATGTGATTCCCAATTCTGTGATGCTCTGGAAAAGCCAAAAGTATTGAGGAAGTAAAAAGATCAGTGCTTTCCAAATGTTGAGGGTAGGAGAGGGAGGAATGAATAGGTGGAGCACCAAGGATCTTTAGGGCAGTGAAAATACTCTGCATGATTCCACAACGATAGGTACATGTCAATACACATTTGCCCAAAACCATAGAATGTACAACATTAAGAGTAAACTGCAAACTGTGGACTTTGGGTAACTATGATGAGGTTCATTTATTATAACAAATATACTATTCTGGTGGCTCATGTTGATAATAGGGGAGGCTATGCATGTGTGGCAGAAGGTATATAAAAAATCTCTAAATCTTCCCCATTTTGCTGTGAAGCTAAAATTTCTAAAAAAACCAAAAAAACAAAACTCTTAAGGAAATAAAAGATCCATTTATAGTGTATAAAAATGCAGCATAAAGTCAAATATCTACATACACACTGAATTGTGTATATTTAAATATTTACATTATAGAAGACATTAAAGGGACTATCCTCACAGCATTCTATGATTAAAGAAGTTTAACCACTAGTGGATTTAAATCCAAAATAGTGTGAGGAAACACACAAACAAAAGACTTGTCCTTAAATCTTCGTTATAGCAAGCAATTAATCCTTGATCATGAAACCTGATCTTTGTAAGTAATAAAAAACTGGAATAACTTTTTATGATTGTAGTAATGTAGATCTTAGACAAGTATATGCATAATATGGCTCAAAGCAAAATCAGTGTTTTCAGTATGATCTGAGTGTTGTCACATGAGCACTACCAAGGGAAACAATGATATTATGTCTGATATAAACTGGGGGCAACCTACACAACCATAGCCGGCCTTCTTTTAGAATTTTACACTAAGTAGCAACAAAAGCTCCAAGAAAAGTTGAGGACTTAGAGAAGCAGACCAGAGTAGCTTTGTCTCTACCAGCCTTTGCTCTCTCCCTGTCACCGGCAAGACCCCACATGATTAACTCCAAGACATGATTTTTACTGGCCACCTACATGTACCCACTGGCCATTGTCCCATATTTTCCTTAAGTTCTTCTTTCCAACGTATCTTTTTTTTTTTTTTTAAGATTTTATTTATTTATTCGACAGAGATAGAGACAGCCAGCGAGAGAGGGAACACAAGCAGGGGGAGTGGGAGAGGAAGAAGCAGGCTCATAGCAGAGGAGCCTGATGTGGGGCTCAATCCCATAATGCCGGGATCACGCCCTGAGCCGAAGGCAGACGCTTAACCGCTGTGCCACCCAGGCGCCCCTCCAACGTATCTTTTAACTCAGACCAAAGACCTGCTGTGCAAAGCATCCTGTGATGGAAACTAAAACTATTCCTTTAGGTAATAATGATGGGCTTGACTTAGAGCTCTGGCTAGCCGAGACCACCCAGACCAGTTTGAGATCAACCACTGACTCACACGGGTGGAGATGGACCATGGAGCAGCTGATAGTTACCTCGATATAATTATAATGCTAAATTCTCCGCCCAAGGAAAAGCACAAACCTCATTAACATAACACACAATGTATGCACACATGACCTTATGCTATATACGATGACAAAACTCCCCTTGCTGAGTATTCATCCTAACCCTAAATAAAAGGAACCCATTCACCCTTGCTTGGGGAATCACGGCTTTGGACGTTTCTACTTGTGATTTCTTTAATTGCCACAAATAGTGTCCTTCCAATGACAACTGCAACTGGTATAGTCTCTACCTGTAATTCAGCAATGAAGGAACTCATGCTAGTTCAGTTACACCCCAGCTGTAGATCTCCATGCGGCCCCCACTTCACCAGCCCCCAAACCGGTTGTTAAAAGGGCCCTGGGTCTTTTTAGGAGAATCTCACAAATTTCATGTTAATCTCTCAGAACCCCGCTTGTACTTCCAAGGTTTGTCCAGGGTTGATTGTGGGACAGAGATTCAGGAAACAAGAACATTTTCCAAGCTGTCTCTAATCTTTCCTTACAATTACTCCTTCTTTTATGTTAAAAGGGAGGGGAAGGCAATAGAAAATGGTTAACATAAACCCACAGTTATAACTGCAAAGACTTGTAATTGGGATTATTTAATGTTAATTTACGGGTTTATCTTCACTCAATCTGAGATCACTCCTAGACCCACGTAGAGAAGGAAAAGCATAAAAGCACCTTAGTTCACGTATGCATCTGCTTTTCGAGTTAATTTTATCATTTTAATTAAATTTATCATGTTAATTTTAGTATTAGCTTTCCATTTACCTCTGTATGCCATTTTCCTAGAAACTATGGTCCCTCCTGATCCTTGACTCATGCCACTAACAGGCTCTGTTTTCTGTCCTTGAACCTCAGTCTGTCATGTTTAAAATACAGTTCCCAAAACTGAATGTCTTAATAACATGTACCTGTTTCTTTGTTTGTTTCTTTTTTCTTTACTTTTTTTTTTTAAAGAGAGAGCAGAGCTTGGGCAGAAAGGGAGAGGGGCAGACGGACAGGGAAAGAGAGAATCTTAAGCAGGCTCCATGCTCAGTGCAGAGCACGACGTGAGTCTCAATCTCACAACCCTGAGATCATGACCTGAGCCAAAATCAAGAGTTGGTTGCTTAACCAACTGACCAACCCAGGTGCTCTAACATGTACCTGTTTCTTAATTCTCAGTTAATTCTGATCTGGCCTATTCGGGATAGACAGTCTCCAAATTTCTCACCTTCATTTGAAACTTCCCACTATAAAATCTACTCTTCTCAGATTAGATTTTTTTTTTTAAAGATTTTATTTATTCATTCGACAGAGATAGAGACAGCCAGCGAGAGAGGGAACACAAGCAGGGGGAGTGGGAGAGGAAGAAGCAGGCTCACAGCAGAGGGAGCCTGACGTGGGGCTCGATCCCATAACACCGGGATCACGCCCTGAGCCGAAGGCAGACGCTTAACCACTGTGCCACCCAGGTGCCCCCAGATTAGATTTTTGTCTTATCTATTCTTGTAACTATTTCCTTTGTTAAACTTCCTACATTTTATCTGATTCCTTGATTGAACATAACACCCTGTTCTCTGACCTATAGTTCCTTCACGTGATGGTAAGTTAGAATATTGTGAACAACATTTGTATTTATAACTATTTAATGTTTGTCTCACAGACAAGTGTTTTGTCTCCAGGGAAAGGTAATTCTAATACCTATCAGATATGTATATTTACTTATACTATAAACTGGGAGTATAAACTCAAATGCCTAGAGATGTTTGGGATAGATAATGTAAATGAATGAAACTCTCCTGGGTTAAGCCAATAGAGAGTGGTAAGGCTGAAATCCTCAGACTGCTTAAGTTATGCAAAATCAAATCTAAAACTCTAAAAAATCCAAATCAACAGACAAACAAAACATGTATGATCTGCACTGCAATCTTAAGCAGGCAGCAAAATTTGTACTAAGATATTCACCTCCAGTCCTAATATACTTAATTCTATCCCCAGGGCTGCATCCGGTCATTCTGTGACTTCTTATTTTCCTTACATCAAGGTTGTTCACATGGTCCACTTTTAACATGCTTTTCTTTTGATAAAATTACCGTGAAGGAGGGGTGCCTGGGTGGCTCAGTCAGTTAAGGGTCTGACTCTTGCTTTCAGCTCAGGTCATGATCTCAGGGCTGTGGGCTTAAGCCCCAAGTGGAGCTTGCATCAGGCGTCTGTGCTCAGCGGGGAGTCTGCTTGAGATTATCTCTCCCTCTCCCCCTTCCCTCCACACTCTACCTCAAATAAATAAATGAATTAAAAAAAATCACCTTGAGGCAACAGGATCTAAGATAGACTTTATTTCAAATCCCAGATCGTCCATTTAGGAAACAAATCACCTGCAGCAAATGATAAACTTCTCTGAGCTTCTCTCTTTTATAAAATGGGCATAATTATTTACATATCAAATGGTTGTGGGAAAACTAAAGGTAAACTAAGAAAGAGATTCCAGAACCAAAAAATAAAATTTTTCATGTTAATCTTCTCCTCACCCTCATACATTCCACATATGGTATATTTTTTATTTAGGGCAAAAAAACCCTATTAAGAACAATCCTGCTTTTAGCAGTTGAACTGAGCAGGACCAGAGTGTCCACTGTAGGGAAATACTATTATCTACAGTAAAAATTCCCAATAATTATGTTAGTGTTTTTATATGGAAACTTCTTCATGAATTCTTTTTTTTTTTTTAAGATTTTATTTATTTATGTGACAGAGATAGAGACAGCCAGCGAGACAGGGAACACAGCAGGCGGAGTGGGAGAGGAAGAAGCAGGCTCCTAGCAGAGGAGCCCAATGTGGGACTCGATCCCAGAACGCCGGGATCACGCCCTGAGCCGAAGGCAGACACCTAACAACTGCGCTACCCAGGCGCCCCTCTTCATGAATTCTTATTAAAAGTCTAAAACATTACGAGTATATAGAAAAAGAGGTAAGCAGAAAGGCAGTACATCTAATATAACAAAATAAAAAATTATAAAAAATAAGAAAATTATAAAATATAATTGCTATTTGTGTTTTGTTTCCTCTGATCATCTGTCAGTGATGCTGATGTTTACACATCTCTATCGGGTTCAAGTTCTACATACCCTTTACCTTTATCAACTTGAAAAATTTATCAACAAAACAGAGCCTGCTGCAGGTTTGCTGTTGTCTATAAAAATGCAAATGGCACTAAATCAAAATGGGCTGCTGAAAAACCAAAAATCAAATATCGTACAAATCACCCAGCTGCCTGGGCATTTGAAAGCTCATATGTGGACTGATATTGCCAATTGACATACTCTGTTGTTTTAAGCAAACTCTTTAAAAATTCATTGCCTGAGCAGATCTAGCAAACCTGTTTTTCTGGCCAGAAATGCTTTTCCTATTTCACTAGCTTATGAAGGTTCATAGGATGAGTTTTAAATTACTCTAGAAATAGCTATAGGGTATCCTATTTACATCATAAAAGATATACCGACTGAAGCAGAGGGTTTATGACAATCTGTAAGACTAAACAAAGATTTTTCACTGTGTTGCTGGATGTATAAGGAGCCATTTCTTGAACATATATAGAAAAAAAAATAACCCTTTATATTTTTATTTAGATATATATTTTTGGATCTCTGGTAGGCCATCCATTCTTTAAAGGAGAAATTCTATTCAGTTCTTTGCTGATTACTGCTGTTTCTGTGTAAGTATATAAAATTATCAGAAATAGTGTCTGTCTGTATTTAAAGTGAAATTGTTCTAAGTTATAACCATATATATCATAATTAGCCTTCACTTTATTTCCAAATAAAAACACAAATATATGTAATAATATTTTCATTTGATGCTTAGCAAATGAATACCACTTGCCTCACTGTCAAATTGGTATCACAAGCTAAAGTGGTTGACACTTGCTGGAAATTTCTTCCCATGCTTCATTAGTTAGACTAAGAAGTCAGACAGGAACATTCCTGTCATTAGGATCTCTACTAGATTTCAGATGTTATCTAATTATATAGCAGATTGTGATATAAAATAGGCAAGGCAGACTGTTGTATTAAGTGGAACTCCGGCTTCCTGATAATAACATGATTTTGGTTACTATTCTTTATACTTTAGAGTCTCAAAGCACTTGACAACCAACGGCCTTAATTTGGTAGTGAACACGCTATTGGAATGTTGAGTCTGGTAAAGAAATAAATGGCAGCTAAAAGGATGAAGAAACAGAAGGTATGTAAGGCAATGCACTTCTTTTGATTTGTTTATAGTGCTTTAAATATCACACTGACTGAGAAGTAATGAACAGGTCTTGGGCTTTCCTTAAATGTGTTTTGTGCTTGCTTTGTTTTTAAAATATTGATTAGTTTTCCTAACGAGATCACAGCAAAGTTGTTACTTCTAAATAAAAGCTTTGCCACAGGTTGCAAGTAGTGAACACTATAAACTCTAAGTAATAAAATGCTTGCAATTTCTTCTTTGTTTTAAACTGAGAATATTCTTTTGGAATATATAAGGTATATATAAAGTATCCTGAGGTAAATTAACAACCTTCATGCTCTAATTTACTTTATCCTCTTTCTATAAACCTTAAATTCTAACAACAACAAAAGCTATCTTAATTTGAAGAAATTGCCATGAATTTGAACATAATCTCAGGAGCATGGGATAATTAATTAAAAAATGAACCCTACATTTATCCAATGCAAGTAGACAGTATTAAAGTATAGAGAATTATGAAATGAATGTTTAAGGATAAGATTCTATGAGTTTCTATAAGATCCCAACCCAATTAAATAGCTGATTATATATTTTCCTTCTAAATTAACTAGTTGACTTTGTTACTTTTAGAAACTGGTAATGGTAGGTGTAGTTTCGTAATAATGAATGACCCAAAGTCTGGCTGCTACTGAGAATACTGTATATGTTCACACACATGTGTCAGATACCAGAAGAACTTGGATGGGGGCTGATGCCATTATGGCCATGGAAGAATTTATCTGCCTTGAAGCTGAGAGTCTAATGATCATGAAGAGGAAAGGAGCCATATTTGAAATGAGTTTCATGTAAGGTATTGCTTGTTCCATGTTCAAAAAATCTGCAAAAACTTCCGCTTCAAGTATTGGCAGAGTAAAATAAAAAAAAAAGTCCAAAGATGTGTGAAGATTATACATACAGAAAGAGAAGGCCATCTACCCTTAGGCATTCTCTCCTCTTACTTTGCCAATCAAATCCACCAGCCCTGGTGGATTTCAACCAAGAGATCTTCTTGCTCCATTGTTGCTTCTCTCTAAGAATTTAAGCATGAAGCCTTCAAACACACACACTCACACACACACACACACACACACACACACACACACACACACACAAAGCACTTGGGCTTGGGATGTTGCAAGAATAAGACAAGCCACTGATTGAAAGAGTATTTCCAAAACACATATGAAAAAAGAGTTGGTGTCTAAAATACCAAAAGAACTCATAAAATTCAACAACAAGGAAACAGCAGAATTAAAAGATGGACAAAATACTTCAACAGACACCTTACCAAAGAAGAAACATGGATGGCAAATAAGCATGTCAAAAGATGCTGAACATCATTCATCATTAGGAAAATGCAAATTAAAACAGGATTTCACTACATACCTATTAAAATGGTAAAATCCCAAACACTGACAAAACTAAATGGTGACAAGGATGTAGAGCAATAGGAACTTTCATTCATTGTTGGTGGGAATGCAAAATGTTACAGCCACATCAGAAGACATTTTGGCAGGTTTTTTTTCTTTTTTTAACCAAAGCAAACATACCCTTTCCGTGCAATCAAATAATCACATTCCTTGGAATTTACCCCAATGATTTGAAAACATGTGCCCACAAAACAAACAAACCAACCTGGAGACAAATATTTATAGCAAGTTTATTAAAAATTGTCAAAACTTGGAAGCAACCAATATGTGCTTCAATAGGTAAATGAATAAACTGTGGTATGTCCAAACAATGGGATATTTTTCAATGACAAAAGAAATGAGCAATCAAGCCACTAAAAGAGTAATCTTAAATGTATATTGTTAAGTGAAAGAAGCTGATTCTAAAAGGCTACATACTGGGGTACCTGCGTGGCTCAGTTGGTTAAGCATCTGACTTTGGGTTTCAGCTCAGGTCATGATCTCAGTTTCCTGAGATCAAGCCCTGAGTCAGGCTCCACGTTTAGCACACAGTCTGTTGTATTTCCCTCTCTTTGCCTTCCCCTCTGCTCCTCCCCCATTCTTTCTCTCTCTCTCAAATAAAATAAATAAAATATTTAAAAAAGTAAAATTTTAAAAATTTAAAAAAGGCTATATACTGTATGATTCCAACTATATGACATTCTGGAAAGGTGAAAGGTGAAACTATGGAAACAGTAAAATGATCAGTAGTTGCCAGGGGTTGAGGGTGGGAGGATGGAAGAGGTAGAGCAATAATATTTTTAGGGCAGTTAAACTATTCTGCAAGCTAATGACATTTTGTGTTTCTCAAACCCATAGAATAGTAATCCATAGTAAACTATGGACTTTAATAATAATGTTTCAGTGTTGGTTCATTAACTGTAACAAATTCAAGATGTTATCCCATTCATGCAAGATGTAAACGAAAAAAGGAAATTGCAGTGGGGGTAGTGGAGTATATGGGAAATTTTGGCCTTCCATTCAATATTTTTGTAAACTTTAAACTGCTTTAAAAAGTCTATTAATTAAAAAAAAAAGTTAAAAAGTGTTTCTGCAGAAGGGAGTGACCAGAACCAATTCAGTAATTACGTAATCTTTCCCATGGGAATCATGTGTCTCCAAGGCCCACCATGTTAACATTTTTTTAGACTTATACAGTGCAAAACCTTCACAAAGGTATTCAGCAACTATACGCTCATCTCCTTAAACTTAAGGACAAACACAATCCAGGTCTCGGTATTTGGAGCTTTCTGAACATAAATACCAGGGTCTGAGATCCCTAGATCAACATGGGTCAAAGAAGTAAACACCCAAGAGATAACCACCATAAAAGAAAGATGACATATGCCAAATGAGTAGACTTTTAAATCAAAAGGTTTAAAAATAAGCATGTTGTACAGCTTTAAATATATAAGGAAGAATATAAGTAAGAAGAGGCAGAAGTAAGATCTCATTTAAAAGTGAATTTCTGGTATATGAGAAATGCAATAGTTGAAAAAAATAACATGATAGATGGGATTTTTAAATATGATTATTATAGCTGAAGAAAAAAATGAATGATTTGGAAGTTTGATCTGAGGAATGTATTGATTCTGTCTACATTGTGCTCTATTCCCATGATGAATATAGACACACAATCATCAACATGTTTGTCATCATGAATTATGAATAAAGAATTTTGTGTATTTTTCATATTCTGTTGCTATTTTTGTGAACTTGTATTTTTTAAATGCTATAGGTTCGGTGGTCTTCATCTAAAAAAATATATGACTGCGTTGCTTTGAAGATCTTTTAAATGTCAAGATCATATAATATTGCATTACATTATAAAACCCCATTTTTAAAAAAAAGATTTTATTTATTTATTTGACAGAGAGAGACAGCCAGCGAGAGAGGGAACACAAGCAGGAGGAGTGGGAGAGGAAGAAGCAGGCTCATAGCGGAGGAACCTGATGTGGGGCTCGATCCCAGGACTCCAGGATCACACTTCTGAGCCAAAGGCAGACGCTCAACAACTGAGCCACCCAGGTGCCCCTAAGACCCCATTTTTAATGCAACAATAGTATTTCATTTTTCAGTATATATACTACTATTACATAATGCTATACTAAAACACTATATTAGTATATAGTACTATATAAAAAATAATGAAATAAGCAACTATGCCTAAAGAAATTAGAAATAGACTAGTGGGTAAAAGTCTTAACTTATAGAATTCATAAGAAAGTAAATTTTGTCTACATTTCTTATGGTTCAAACATGCTCCTTACAAAGATAATGAGTAACAAGCATTGTTTATAGTTCATACAGTAATTAAATGGATCATATAGTATCTTACAGATTCAAAATCTATTTTTTTAAATAAAGAGTACTTTCTTAGATTCACAGCCTTACATATGGATTAATCTAGTAAATTGTGCTTTCCAGACAAAACCAAAACAGAACAAAAGAAAACCAAAAAACAAACAAACAAACAAACAAACAAAAAAAAAAACCAAAACCAAAAACATGAGGAACTTTCTTCATTAACATTAAATAATTGTATGGGCACAATAATGATATGACACAGGGAGAACTTTTAGATCCTCCTAAAGACCTTTTACTCTCTCCCACTGTTTAGTCGACAGATTCTATTATCAAAAATAAAAGAGATTCCTTTAACATTTAATTAATTTCCTCATCCTTTTATTTTTAAACAAAATCACAACATTGTACCCTGTAGCCCTGAATATTTAAAAAATTTTTCCTAACTAGTATTCTAAATTATAAACTATCAACAAATTAAAATGGATTACATGTTTGACCTTTCCAGTAAATTTTATTATTTTCCTCTGCTTTCCCATTGCTATGCCCTGCTAGCTCCTATTTTACAGAACTGGTTACATTAAATTGTACCTTCAATGCAATATAATGCCTGGCAGGGGATCTATGTTAATTTAAGAGTTTCTTAGTCAGCAGCCCTGTGAGAATATCCAGCATTCATACCAACTAAATGATAGAGGCTAGAAATAATATCTTTACAGAATCACATTTTTCAGATATTTTGCAGAAGGGGTGTCATGATCTGAATGCCAGATAATTTTTAGTTTATTCCCTAAAATAAAAGGTAAATCTCATTTTAAACTTATCTGTATATATATCGAGCAACTTACATCCCAACATAAGGGGAATTACTGAAAGATAGCAATGGGGAAGTGGTACCAATTAATCAAGTATCCTTGAAAAAATTAATTTGGTTCAATTTAAGGTACAGTTAGTTTTATGACTCAGGCTCATTCTAACTGATTCTCAGTAGTCTAGTTTAGGACCATAAACACAGGATAAATCTGTAGCTCACTATTCACACAATTTAAAGTGCAATTTTAACGTAAGTTGTATTCTTATCAAGATAAAAACAACACACAGTGCAATCTCTAGTCTCTTCCTGCTCAAACCAACAATAAAATCATGGTTTAGCAATTTGTGTCATTTGTGCAAAAGACCAAAAATTCTGTCCTGTCTCCTGATTGTCACACAATGTCCCTTCTCTTGCATAGTTTCCAATTCTCTTCTGTATTACTTAAGCTAGAAGCCAATTATCAATGAACAAATATCTCCCTTTCAGAAGATATCTCAGAGATTATTTTAACACACAATGACATTTTAAGTTACCAAAGTCTAAGTCATACATACAGAAAGAGAAATGAATGGGATATTTTCATGCACACATATGTAAACTTCTGAACCAGTACAGAAGTGCATACCTTTAGATTATTTTTTCTCATCACTTCAATTACTTACCAATTATAGAGTCATCTGATGGCACAATATTGTAAACATATATTAACATGAACGTGGATTATCATTTTTATTGTTATTTTAGAAAAATCTTGAAGATTAGAGGGTAAATTAAGAATTATACAGTTCTAATAAATGAAATTGACATTTGATTAATCAATGTAATTCTGGACATGGGTAAAACAAACTGTTAGGGGCTCCTGGGTGGTTGAGTCGGTTAAGCATCTGCCTTCAGCTCAAGTCAGGAGCTTGAAGCTGGGATGGAGCCCCACAAGGGGCTCCCTGCTCAGCAAGAAGTCTCCTTCTTCCCTCTGGCCCTACCCTACTCGTGTTTTTTCTCTCGCTCTCTCTCAAAATAAAATCTTAAAAAAAACCCCAAAACTGTTAAACATGATGAGAAGAAATCTTGTAAGCTCCTATCACACTTTGAATCAGGTATTGTCAGAATTTTAGCAGCTTAAAGAAAACCAGCTTTTATACCCAGGCTCAAAATGTCCTTTAAATGAACAGACACGTGTGGGATTTCAATTTAAAAACATAACTATAATTATCAGAGAAAAACAACCAATACAGGTATAATTAACTTTTATTCAGTAAAATTTTCAGCAGAATGCACATTACTCAGCCATGTTTTTCTCCAGATTTCTAATGCAGAGGTACCATTTCAAAATTCTTTACTCTTTCTGAAGAGTTTATATTCTTAATAGTTGAAGAATATTTATAAAAATTTATCATTATTTAGTTTACATTATAAAGATACTTTCTCAGGCATTAGTAAAGCCCCCATGCAGATATCCTTTGGGGGATGTTTTTGTATGCTTCCATGTATTCTAAAAGTTGTATAACTTTTTTTTAAATAACTTTTTAAAGAATTTAACCCACTGATGGGTAAAGGCATTATACCTACCAATTTTAGGTATAGAATGTCTTCAGTTTGGAGAAAATCAGATTCTTGCTTATTATTTGCAATTTAGTTGTAGAGAGTTTAGAATCTTCTAAAAATAATTAATAATAACAATAATAGTAATAATAATAATAATGTTATTTTAATTGTATCTTGGTAATCCCAATGAAGAATCTTACAAGAGATGTATTCTTTTCTCTTTTCTATCTTCTTTATGGCATAGTTTCTCAACATCATCACTAATTACATTTGGAAACCGATAATTATTTGTCTTGGGGGTTGTTCTGTGAATTATAGGATGTTTGCCAGAAATCCTGTCCTCTACCCTCTAGATTCTAGTAGCAACCATCTCTATGAGTTTTGACATCAAAACTGTCTCTAGACATTGATAAATATGCCCTGAGAAGTAAAACTGCAACCAGTGGAGAATCACAATCTTATGGTATGCTATGAAATTTATTAGGCCCATTTTATGTATAGGATGGCATCTAGATTTTATGTTGAATAAGTATACAATTTCCCCATTATATTTTCACCTTTAGTTATTGTTACAATTGTGTTTTGTGTCTCTTATTGAAATTGTTTTACTTTTTAAAAAGATTTATTTATTTATCTTAGGCAGGGAGGAGCACCAGGAGAGGGAGAGAGGGAATCCTCAAGCGGACTCCCCACTGAGCACGGAGCCCAAGGTAGGACTCAATCCCAGAACACTAAGATCATGACCTGAGCCTAAATCAAGAGTTGGCCACTTAACTAAGTGAGCCACCTAGGTGCCCCTGAAATTATTTTACTCTTAATTAAGAAGTATATTATACATGTGATAGATGCTTAAGATTTTAAGAGAGCGAAGGAAGAGGAAAAACATCAAAATATGCTGATTTTTATAATCATTATGCAATCTATCTCTGAGAAATATCCATAATTTAATAGTTGTATGTTATCAGCACAATAGTTATTAATGTCCCTAGTAATGATTCTGAGGCATTATAATTCCTAAAATGACTTTTGAATCATAGAAAGTTAACTTATACCAAGGAAATTTTAAGGATAGCCACATATGCTTTTTCAATTCATGTATGATCACTTATAAAATTTGTACTGACTACCTCTTTTATGTAAAACACTGTTGAATTATAAAACTCAATAAAAACATTCTCTATCTTCAAAAATATATTTCCTAATAGGGTTAAAATATATAAATTAACAATGCAAGCAATGGTTATATCATAGGAGAAATAAAAATGTGCTATGGGAAGTTAGAGAAGATAAATACACATTATATATTATCCATAGAATTTAATTTTTTAGTATATCTTATTATCTAACCAGTATAAAGAGATGGTATTAGTACCAAGATAGTTTCAGATTTTCACAAACATTTAGATTTGTAAGAGAGTAAACCTATATGTTTGCATGTTTTTAAATTTGAACTAATTTGTTTGATGGGAAAGACTCAGAGATCGAGGTTGATGATATAAAAGACAACATAGTTGGAGTGAAAAGCCTTCAGTTAAATAATTCCCTGCCTCTTAACAGCAGGATGATCTTGGTCATGTCTATGTGAAGAAGAAAAACATATGCACATCCAAAAAGCATAAGCAGCTAAGCTATGGAGAAGTTCAGAAGTTATTCATATTTCCAGATAAATGTAATTGTTCTGATCTGACTAAACACCCAGTGCATTAAATAGTGAAAAATTCAAGGTGAGAATGGAAATATTGAAAATACACCCAAAAGAAATATGGTACTTGTTCTACAGAAAATTAAGCAGCACCAAGGTTTTAAAAATAGTCATTTAGTTAACATCCCTAATATTTTTTTAATATAAGTCTTCAAGAAACTCTACTATAATGAAATGAATGGACAAAAGTTTGGAGATAAAAGATGACTTATAAGGCTATTGAATAGTTTTAAGAAGAAGAGATAAGGAAAGATTAATCTGCAGAGAGGATATGTACGAAAGATAATGAGGTAGGAGGTATGTATAAGTCTTTCATTGGATTACCCAGGACCGGAATGTTAAGCAAAGAATAGTCCCTAAATCCGTTGAGAAAATGCTCTTGGGGGATACTGTTAAGGAAATGGAGAAAGCAGAATCAGAGGGGGAAAATCAACAGGGCTATAATATCAGGCTTGATTTAATTTAAGAACAATGTAAAACGAAGTATATAGGATATGAAGTTATAAACATAGAACTAGAAATAAAAACATAGAAAAAATTACTTAACAGACGGATTTAAAACTGCAAGACATTATGTATAATATTCAGTGTTTTTTTAATTATATGTATTTTTCTATCCTTAAAAAAATGGAAATATATTTACAAAACTATTCCAAATGGTTCTCTGCAGGGAATAAGATTATGAGAGACTTTATTTCATACATGATTAAGTAATTATTTATAATGATCATACAATTACTTTTTGGCTAAAATTAATATTATAATGGAGTAATGCTGCAAAAACAATTCACAGTTTCTGGTGCATTTTTAAGTCAAAACAAAGAAGAATAAGGACTTCTGGGGAAGATCGCAGAGTAGGGTCCTCCTTGTCCCATGGATACAATTAGATAACATCCACATCAATGTAAATAACCCAGAAAACAACCTGAAGACTGCCAAAACAGATTCTCCACAGTTAAGGTAGAGAAGAGGCCACATCAATGAGAGTAGGAAGGGCAGAGATACAGTCTGGAGCTAAACAGACCCATGACACTGTCCACAGGAAGGTGTGATGACATGGATTTGGAGAAAGGAAAGAAACGGACCCTCACACCAGTCACCCCAAGCACAGGGAACCTGCCTGGGGAAGACAAATTCCCAAACATTTGGCTTTGAAAAACAGAGAGGCATAATTATGTGAGTTCTTGTTATCAGTGGGGCTTAAAACCTGGAATTTTAAAAAATCAGAGGTTTCTGCTGTGGAAGAGCCAACAAAGTGGTAGAAAGCTGAGTCCCCACCCTTAACGAGACAACAAAATAAACAGACCCATGGAAATTAGCATAGGAGAAGCAGTTTGAAAAATGCCTGGAATATACAGGAGGGAGATTTGTTTACTAATCTCAGAGTACATGCTGGAGAGGTAGGGATCATTGGGAGACTATTCCAAGACAAAAGAACAGTCTGGCTCCATTTTCCCCCCAACACTCTCCAGCCTGGATACATGGACACCTGGGGAACCAGCTCAGTGCCAACACTCACTACTTCACTTGCTAATAGTATGCTTTTCCCCACATTCGCCTACAGAAAAGCCCCCTCCAGCCAAATTTCCACTTCATGTCACCTCCCACAGCAGACCCATGCAAACCTTGCTAACACTGTGTGTCCTCTCTTATTCTCCTTTGGAACTGCCCCCTCCAATATGCCTTTGGCAGGAGCTCATCTAAAGTGGTGTACAAGCCTGGCAGTGTGCAAGCGGCCCTCACAGGAACAGCACCACTCTGAAGTGACTCCTAACCTGGGGAGAGGGAAAGATAATCATACACATACCAGTCCCACTACAGCCTCAGCAGTGGGCTGGGGACAAATACCTGGTTTGGCTGCCAGCCCTGCCCACCAACAAAGCTCCCCAGGGGGAAAGGTGTCCTGTAGTTTGGTGAGACAGCAGCTCATAAATACACCTGGTCTGACCTAACTCAAGCCCAAGGTGGCCCCAGACCAGCCCACTAACAACATAGGGACCAAACTCTGCCCACAACAGGCCAAAGAGCCATTGCAGATGACTGAAGGCAAAAGTGGCTCAGTCACAACAGTAGGATACACACAACACACATAAGAGACAACCTTGAAACACCAGGTTCTGGTGAACATGGAACAGTGGACTGCAGGGCACTGAGGGACCTCTTTTTCATAAGGTTACTACTTTCAAGAGCAGAAGAAATAGTTGACTTTCCTAAAACACAGAAACAAACAACAGAGAGTTAGACCAAACGAGAAGACAGAGGAATTTGTCCCAAATGAAAGAATAGCACAAAATCACAGCAAGAGACCTAGGCAAAACAAAGATAATATGCCTGATTGAGCATTTAAAGTAATGATCACAAAGATACTGATTGACTTGAGAAAAGAGTGGAGGACATCAGTAAGACCCTTAAAAAGAGATAGAAAAGAACCAATCAGAGATAAGGAACACAATAAATGAGGAAGCAGAAGAACAAATTAGCAACTTGGAGGACAGAGTAATGGAAAGTAATCAAGCTGAGCAGGTGAGAGAAAAATAATAATGCAAATGAGAACAGACATAGGGAACTCAGCAACACCACTAAGTGTAATAACATTTCCATTATAGGGATCATAGAAGGAGAAGAGAGAGAAAAGGGTGCAGAAAATTTATTTGAAGAAGTAATAGCTGAAACTTCCTGAATCTGGGGAAGGAAACAGAAGTCCAGATCCAGGAGGCACAAAGAGTGCCCAACAAAATAAACCCAAGGAGGTCCACACCACACACATTGTAACTTAAAATAGCAAAAAGTTGTGATAAAGAGAGAATTTCAAAATCAGCAAAAGAAAACAATTACATACAAGGGATACCCAATAAAGCTATCAGTTGATTTTTCAGCAGAAATATTGCAGGGGCGCCTGGGTGGCACAGCGGTTAAACATCTGCCTTCGGCTCAGGGCGTGATCCCGGCATTATGGGATCGAGCCCCACATCAGGCTCCTCCGCTATGAGCCTGCTTCTTCCTCTCCCACTCCCCCTGCTTGTGTTCCCTCTCTCTCTGGCTATCTCTATCTCTGTCGAATAAATAAATAAAATCTTAAAAAAAAAAAAAAGAAATATTGCAGGCCAGAAGAGTGGTATATAACATAACATAATATAATAAAAAATTATTTTAAAAAAATCAATTTTAGGGCCTTAGGAAACTGACTCAAGTTCAATATATCATTAAGGCACTATAAAATTAATTTGCACTTTTAGTTATTTGAAATACAACATTAGAAATCACATATCACAGTTCTGTTTCAACTTACCTGGATTTCTGATATTCATGTCTCAAAAGGTTATATATAAAAAGCATAAAAAATAGTAGCTAGTTTGTTGCATGAGTACCGGGTTTGTATGTGAGTGCTGAATCTCTAAACTGTACACCCTAAACTAACATTATACTGTATGTTAGCTAACAAATGGAATGTAAATTTAAATAAATAAATAAATTAATTAATTAATTTAAAAAAAGAAGAGAGTGGTATATATTCAATGTCCTGAAAGGAAAAACAAAACAAAAACAAAAACAAACCAAAACAAAACAAAACAAAAAAACATGTAGCCAAGAATACTCTATCTAGCAAGGCTATCATTCAGAAAAGAAGGAGAAATAAAGAGTTTCCTAGGGAAGCAAAAGTTAAAGGAATTCATCAAAACTAAACCAGTTCTACGAGAAACATTAAAGAAGACTTTCTGAGTGGAAAGGAAAGACCATAGGTAGGAGTAAGAAAAGTAGGAAACACAAAAGCATTAAAATTAAGTATATCTACAATAATAAGTCAAGGGATTCACAAAATAAAAGGAAGTAAAGTATGACATGATAGTCCTTAAAAGGGGGAAAAGAGTAAAGAATGGGTTCAAACTTAAGTGACCATCAACTTATTATAGATAGTTATTTGCATAAGATGTTATGTTATATACAGACGTAACAATAACCACAAATCAAAAACCAGTAATAGATATACAAAAACTAAACAGAAAGGAATCCAAGTATATCACTAACTAAAGCCGGCAAACTGTAAGTGTTTAAGAGAAGAAAGGAACAGAGAAGAACTATAAGAACAACCATAAAACAAGTAACAAAATGGCAACAAGTACATACCTATTAATGATCACTGTGAATGTGAATAGACTAAATATTCTAATTAAAGACAATGGTGATGGAATGGATAAAAAAAGCAAGACCCATCCATATGCTGCCTGTAAAAGATTCAATTTAGACCTAAATACACATGCAGATTGAAAGTGGAGTGATGGAGAAGCATTTATCATACAAATAGTTGTGAAAAGAGAGCTGGGGTAGCAATACTTATGTCAGACAAAATAGAGTTTAAAACAAAGACTGTAACAAGACACAAAGAAGGACGCTATATAATCACAAAGGGAACAATCCAACAAGAAGATATAATAATTGTAAATATTTATTCATTCAATGTGGGAGGACACAAATATATAAAACAGCTAATAACAAACATAAAGGAAGTAACTGACAGTAATACCATAGTGGTAGGGGACTTTAGCAGCCCACTTATATCAATGGATAGATCATCCAAACAGAAAACCAGCAAGGGAACTGTGGCATTGAATGACACATTCGACCAGATGAATCTAACAGATGTATTCAGAACATTCTATCCTAAAACAGCAGAATACATATTCTTTTCAAGTGCACACGGACCATTTTCCAGAATAGAACAGATACCAGGCCACAAAATGAGTCTCAACAAATTCAGAGATCAAAGTATCTAATGCATCTTTTCCAACCACTATCCTATGAAACTAGAAATCAATCACAAGACAAAATCTGGAAGAACACAAATGCATGGGGGTTAAATAATATGCTACTAAACAATGAATGGGTCAACCAAGAAATCAAAGAGAAAATTTTAAAAAATACATAGAGTCAAATGAAAAAAAATGCAGTGGTCCAAAATCATTGGGATGCAGCAAAACCTGTTCTAAGAGGGAAGTTTTTAGCAATAAGGCAAGAAGCAAGAAAAATCTCATACAAGCAACCTAACCTTATACCTAAAGGAGCTAGAAAAAGAACAAAAAACCTTAAAATTAGTAGAAGAAAAGAAATAAAGATTAGCGTTGAAATAAATGAAATAGAAACTAGAAAACAACAGAACCGATCCATGAAAACAGGAGCTCTGCTTCTTTGAAAAGATCAACAAAATTGATTTGCAGCCAGACTTATAAAAAAAAAAAAAAGACAGAGGACTCAAATACTCAAATATACAAAATCAGAAATGAAATTTGGGAAAAAACAATGAACACGACAGAAATACAAAGGATTATAAAAGAATATTATGAAAAATTATATGCAGAAAACTGGCAACCTAGAAGAAATGGATAAATTCCTAGAAGCATATAACGTACCAAAACTGAAGCAGGGAGAAATAGAACATTTGAACAGACTGATTACCAGCAATAAATTTGAATCAGTAATTCAACTCCCAACAAACAGAAGTTCAGGACCAGATGGCTACACAGGTGAGTTCTACCAAACATTTAAAGAGGTGTTAACACCTATTCTTCTCAAAGTATCCAAAAAAAAAAAAAAAAAAAAAAAGGAGAGGAAGGAAAGCTTCCAAATATATTCTATGAAGCCAGCATTACCCTGATACCAAAACCAGATAAAGACACTACCAAAAGAGAACTACAGGCCAATATCCCTGATGAACATAGATACAAACATTTCTAACAAAATATCAGCAAACCAAATCCAACAATATATTAAAATAGTCATTCACCACCATCAAATAGGATTTATTCTAGGGATGCAAGTATGGTTCAATATTTGCAAATTAATCAACATGATACATCACACCAATAAGAGAAAGGATAAAAAACCATATGATCAATTAAGTAGATACAGAAAAAGCACTTGACAAAGTACAATATCCATTCATGATAAAAACCCTCAACAAATAGGTTCAGAAGGGACATATTCATCATAATAAAGGCCATATATGAAAAACCCACAGGTAATACCATACTCAATGGTGAAAACCTAACAGTTTCCCCCCTATAATCAGACACAAGACAAAGATGTCCACTGTCACCACTTTTATTCAAGATAGTACTGGAAGTCCTAGCCACAGCAATCAGAGAAGAAAAAGAAAGAAAAGGCATCCAGATGGGTAAGGAAGTAAAACCCTCACTACTTGCAGATCATATGATACTATTTATAGAAAACCTCAAAGACTCCACCAAAAACTGCTAGAACTGATAAATGAATTCAGTAAGGTCACAGGGTACAAAATCAGTATACTGAATACTTTCCATTTCTATACACTACTAATGAAGCAGCAGAAAGAGAAATTGATAAAACAATACCATTTACAATTGCACCCAAATATTAACATATCTAGAAATAAACTTAATCATGGAGCTGAAAGACCTGTCCTCTGAAAACCATAAAACACTGATGAAAGAATTTGAAGAAAATACAAATAAATGGAAAGATATTCCATGCTCATGCATTGGAAGAAGAAATACTGTTAAAATGTCCATACCACCCAAAGCAATCTACAGATTTAATGCAATCCATAGGAAAATATCAATAACATTTTCCACAGAACTAGAATAAATAATCCTGAAATTTGTGTGGAATCACAAAAGACCTCAAATAGGTAAAGCAACTTGAAAAGCAAGAATTAAACTGTTAATTATCACAATCCCAGATTTCAGGATATATTACAAAGCTGTAGCAATCGAAACAGCCTGGCACAAAAACAGACACATAGATAATAGAACAGAATAGACAGCTATTAACCCATGCTTATATGATTGATTAATCTACAACAAACAAGGCAAGAATATACAATGGGGACAAGACAGTCTCTTTAAAAAATGGCACTGGGAAAACTGGACAGCTACATGCAAAATAATGAAATTTTCTTACACTACACACACAAATAAACTCAAAATGTACTAAATACCTAAATGTCAGACTTGAAATCATAAAAGTCCCAGAAGAAAACATAAGCAGTAATTTCTTCAACATCAGTCACTGACACATTTTTTTTTTTTAGATATGTCTCCTCAGGTAAGAGAAACAAAAGCAAAAATAAACTATTGGGACTACAGCAAAATTTTGCTTCTTCATAGCAAAGGAAACAACAACAAAAATAAAGACAGCCTACTGAATAGGAGAAAATATTTGCAAATAGCATATTTGATGAAGAATCAATATCCAAAATATTTAAAGAACTTATACAATTCAACACCAAAAAAGCCAAGTAATCCAAATAAAAATGGCAAAAGACATGAACAGGAATTTCTCCAAAGAAGACATACAGGTGGCCAGCAGACACATAAAAAGATGCTCAAAATCATTAATTATGAGGGAAATGCTAATCAAAACTACAATAAGATATTACCTCACACCTGTCAGAATGGCTAGAATCAAAAATGCAAGAAACAACAAGTTGTTGGCTAGGATGTGGAGAAAAAGCAACTTCTGTGCAGTGTTGGTAGAAATGCAAACTGGAGAAGTCACTGTGGAAAACAGTATGGAGGTTACTCAAAAAATTAAAAACAGAATTACCATGTGATCCAGTAATTCCACTACTGGGTATCAACTCAAATAATACAAAACTAATTCGAAAAGATATATGTACCCTTATGCTTACTGCAATATTATTTACAATAGTCAAATTATGGACACAGCCCAATTCTCCATCAATAGATGAATGGGTAAAGATGTGGCATGTATCTACAATGGAATATTATTAAGCCATAAAAACGCATGAAATCTTGCCATTTGCAACAACAGGGATGAGCTGAAGAGTATAATGCTAAGCAAAATAAGTCAGTCAGAGAGAGATAAACACCATACGATTGCATTCATATGTGGAATTTAAGAAACAAAACAAAGAAAAACAAGACCAATCACAAAAGAGACTCTACCTATAGAGAACAAACTGATGGTTACCAGAGGAGAGCTGGGTGTGTGTGTGTGGGAGGAGTGCGTGGTGGTGAAGGGATTAAGAGTATACTTACCTTGATGAGCATGGAGTAATATATGGAACTGTTGAGCCGCTATATTGAAACTAATATAACACTGTATGTTAACTATACCAGAATTTAAAATGTTATTTATTTATTTATTCTTAAAGATTTTATTTATTTATTTGAGAGACAGAATGAGTGGGGGAGGGGTAGAGGGAGAGAGAGACAGAAGCAGACTCCCTATTGAGCAGGAAGCCCGACATGGGGCTCAATCCCAGGACCTGGAGATCATGACCTGAGCCAAAGGCAGACACTTGCTTAACTGACTAAGCCACCCAGGTGTCCGCAGAATTAAAATTTTTAAAAAGACCAGAAAAAAAAAAAAAGAGAGAAAGAACATACACACACACACACACACGAATAAAATATACTCATTGAAAGTTGGGAAATCTCAAAACATTAATGAAGTTTGGAGAAAGAAATTAATGAAGTTAAAATAAATTTTAACAGCCCTAGTACATGATATGTAAAGCTCTTAAATTCATTTTGTAAAACTAGCATGAAACTGAAGCTAAATTTGATGTATACTCTTGTTTTCACAGTAAAAGACAAATGAAGGTATATCTGGAATTTTGTCAACCACATGACAACTATACAATTTTTTAAAAAGTCATGGTCTTGAAAATTTTTTCTTTTAAAAATTTATATAGAGGAACTAGTCTTTTGATTTCCTTTTGCCAATGTTTTATTTTCTAAGGATGAATTCATGAGAAAGAAATGAACATACATTTACTTCTCAAATAACAGTCTAAGTTGTAAAATCAAAAAAGAAAACCGAGGGGATAAAATATTTTCAAGTTTGCATTTCTTATGCCATAGTTGGTTTGTAAAATCCATATGCTTTTTATTATTCAAATCTATTGATTCTGAGTAGAAGTCATCCTTATGTCTCAAGATGTCGGTATGCTTCTCACAGAATGACAAGTTATCACAAGGAGAGGACAGAAGTGGCGCCAAGGTAGAGTTGCTAGATTCACAGCAAATAAAAATACATGACTCCCAGTTAAATTAGATTTTCAAGTAAGTGATGAATAGTTTTAGTATAGGTATTTCTTAAACTTGTATGTGTTTTCCTTATTGACATACTGGCCCCACTGCAGACCTATTAAATCAGAATGTTTGACGTTAGGGACTATGGCATCTGTTTTGTTAAAAAGTTCATCAAGTGATTCTAATGTGCAGCTAAGGTTGAGAACCACTGTGCATAATGATAATTTATTAATCAAACCACCTATGTAATTTATACAATGACAATTACACTGCCATGCTGCATGACAAATCTGGAGTTAGGTAAACAGCCCTTGTGCATCCCATTAGCCACAATAATCTTCTTTGGTTGAGGATCACTATGAAGTTTTCATCCTTACCCTGATCTCCACTCTGACTTCCTCTTTCCTACATTGGAGAGTAAACGATAGGCACCACTACCCATTTCATTTTCTCATATTCAAGGTTTCAAAAAATGTGTATAAAAAATAAAAATAATGTCATTATAAAACAGTCTAATGTGTGAAAATGTTAATTTCCCAAATAATAGGTATTATGTTTCATCTCATAAAACATACAAGATAGTTGAGGATGCTAAATACGGTAGAGTGTTTAGGAAATTGTATCAGGAAACTTAGTCATCTGCTTTCTCAGTTTGCCAGTTAGCTCTTTGGGCCACGGTTGCTTCACTGGTAAAATTGAGTTTGATTTGGTGACTCTCTGGTTAACAAAATGTCCCTTGGAAAAGCTAAGATTGGCGCACATAAGTTATTAGATGATCAATGTCTTCTGACTATTGTTATTAGAGACTTACATTTTAATAAGAACAATGTAGAAATAAAATAGATTATTATAGGTATTTATGCTCCATACTTGTCATTAGGGAGAATTCCTACCTACAACTAAATGTAGACTACAACTTTGCAGTCTACAATTTATAGCAACACTGTGAAACTTTCAAAATACTGAAACTCAGTTTGGGAGAAAGTAAATGTGTCTTGCTTTCAGCTCACTTGAAAGAATAATCAATGACCTATTTAGGGTCGTGAAGTAGGAACAACAAACCTTCATGAATTTTAATTAAGATTTAGCTTGCCCAATGGACACAGAGACATCTCTCAAATACTATCTAACTGCTAGTGACTGCGGCTAGTGACTAAAGGGAGGCTTTTCTTTTTAATAATAATAAATTGGATATTAGGTTCTATTTTTTTCCTTCTAATCTTTGCCATGGGATAAGTACATTCCACATTTTAATTTTCCTTGTTTTGGGTCACTTTTATATTTGTATTTAATATTGATTATGTGAATATTAAAACTGCTTTTATTTTTATTTTTCTTAAAGATTTTATTTATTTATTTGACAGAGACAGCCAGCGAGAGAAGGAACACAAGCAGGGGGAGTGGGAGAGGAAGAAGCAGGCTCATAGTGGAGGAGCCGGATGTGGGGCTCGATCCCAGAACGCCGGGATCACACCCTGAACCGAAGGCAGACGCTTAATGATTATGCCACCCAGGCGCCCCTAAAACTGCTTTTAACATTCTTAATATTATTTGTGATATCTTCTTTGTCAAATTTCTGAGTTTTGCCTATATTTTATTGCATTATCTTTCTGTTCTTTCTATATAACTAATTTTTATTACCTTTTACCTGATCTCTTTGAAGGTTACTATTTTCTTCTCATTATTGAGTTAAATACTTGGTTTGCTGGTTATATATACTTCATATTTTCTAATATGTGCTTTAAAAACATAAATTCTATTTTCTCTAATACTGTTTTACCTGTATCCAAATATCTAAATATAATATTCATTTTTATTTTTATTTTGTCAAATTGTAAGAAAGGTTTTCTAACTTCCTTTTTTTTTCTTGTCATAGACTAACATTATTGCACTGTGACTACTTATCTTATTATCTTTCTTTTACTAGAACATAAGCTCCCTGATAGCAGGACTTTTTGTCTGCTTTGTTCACTGTTTTATCCTCTCAAACAGAAAAGAGTCTGGGGGGCACCTGGGTGGCTTAGTTGGTTAACTGTCTGCTTTCGGTTCAGGTCATGGTCTTAGGGTCCTGGGATTGAGCCCCAAATGTCTACCTTTGGCTCTGATCATCGTCCCAGGGTCCTGGGATTGAGCCCTGCATTGGGCTCCCTGCTCAGTGGGGAACCTGCTTCTCCCTCTGCCTGCCACTCCCCCTGCTTGTGTTCTCCCACTCTCTGACAAATAAATAAATAAAATCTTGAAATAAGAAAGAAAAAGAAAGAAAGAAAGAAAGAAAGAAAGAAAGAAAGAAAGAAAGAAAGAAAGAAAGAAAGAAAAAAAGATGACGACAGCCTGGAACATAATAAACCTTGGTAATTACTTATTTGGTTCTAGAGGTGTCAGTTGTCTTGAAATAGTTTATATCTTATTAATTACTACACTTGGATTCCTATAATCAATGTTGGTGTAAATTGAACCATCATATACTTTTTGCACAGGCTGCAATTTTCAATTTATCACAGTTCCGCCCTCCACCCCACCTATATTCCTTGTGTTGGATAGGAAGTTCTTTTATTATACATATTACTCAATTTGTGAGTGTAAAGTGGTTCTAGGTTTCCTTTCACAGATGGTGCATCCCCTAGGGAATCATGGGCATCAGGGTCCTTTTTCTGTCTTTAGGACTTGGGAAGACCCAAATTATCTTCTGTGCCTGGATTTAGTAAAATCTTAGACTGCAGGTTCTAGAGATCATACAAATACATATTTGCATACATACAAATACTTGAGTTGTCAATATTTTCCCTGGACTTCACAGTCAATCTTTAATTGCCTTTCCATTTCTAGCCCTTGGCAGTTTCTGTTTGTTTCTTTTGAGTTTGGCTACATATTAAAATTTCCTTTATTAAGTTTTATCTAGCATTTGTATGTGGTTGTGCTAATCTTTCTTGTTGAAAGCTCACAAGCTTTCTTTAGATATGTCTTGATTTAAATTGAATGTACCCAAGTTGCTGACCTAAGAACTGTTCTGTTCCTAAAGGAAAATGTATACAAATTAAATGGTTATCCTCTAAAAGCTACCATAACTCTCTTATTTCAGAATTCCTACAGCATTTACTGTTAGACCCATAGATTAAACACCACCAGGTAACAGTTTCTCCTCTCAAGCACATTCTTCCTTATTATTATGAAAAAACTATATTTGTCCTAATCTAAGATTGTTCCTAGAGTCCAAAACTGAACGTTTCACCTTTTGTTAGTCTTGACAACTAACATTGCATCATAGCCTGAGAACTGCCAGTATGGCCAAAGCCAAAGTCTCTTAACAGCACATTTATTCCATAAATATTTGTTGTACTTTTACTATTTGTCCAACATTATTTGTTAGTATGTACTGTGCTAGTTGCTGAAGATACAGAGCTGAATAAGGTAGACAAAGTCCTTACCATCATGGATCTTATTTTCAAAAGAGGGACAATCAAAAAGAGCAAAGCCTGGTTAACTCAGACACAACTCAATCCTTCAACATGTCAGTAAATATTTCAGGAGTTCCTTCTATATTCCAGTGCTGCAGTGACCAAGAAAATAAGAGTTCTGCATAGCTTTTATAGTCAAGTAGGGATGAAAGGCAATGAGACCAGCACACCACTAAGTAAATAACTATAGGTGTGGGAAGCACAGGCTGAGAAAAAGATTATTTTAGAAATTCTAGCAGAATATGACTGGGATTTTATAATGAGCACATCTTACTATTTTAGATGTTCTAGCCTGGCTAAACTGAGTTTTTACCTTGGAAGTTGGATATTTTTTATTGGTTCTACTTTTGAGCATGCATTCACTCTACCCTCAGTAGTCTTCTATACTGGTGCCTCTGCCAAATCATCTTAACTGACCTCCAATTACTGATTTGATCCTCAGACATTGTAGGCTTAAGAAATCTGGCCTATGTCTTGCCTATAAATCTAGAATCCTCCCTCAAAACACATGTTTTTCTCAACATGTTTTCGTTTGTTTTGCTTTTGTTTGGTTGGTTGTTTTTATTTTCCTTTCCTCAAGGGCCCTTGTTGGAAGTTCAACCTTCCTTGGAAATCAGCTCCTCTAATGATAAATCCTGGAACTGATTCATTCTCAAGTTTCTCTACACTCCCTCTGAGGAGATGAGACCCTTATTATATGCTGCCAAGAAGGTTTGCTGACTTCACTCTTCGCTTTCAACTGCTTGTTAATCATACTCAGTCTTTTCTTTTTAATCCTTTTTCTAGATGTCAATAGAGTTTGGCAATAGCATACAACCTAGCTGCCCTTGACAGTATTATTTCCCTCATGCTTTTCAATTTGAACCAGTTATTGGATTCCTATTTCATGAGTACACCATCCCAATTCATTACCAGTGAAATTTAAATAATTTGACCACTATCTTGTGCCAGGCTATCTGTAGTCCATTTTCCCCATGGTGGGGTCCTTACTAACAGCTAGGCAGTGGGTGATCTAGTTCAAAAAACATTTTATCACTTGCTTCCTCAGAAAACTCCTGACACAATCTATCATAGTTTGGGTCATTTATTTCATTATCACACACGATTGATAGCTTAGGTGGTCTAAAATTTGAAAACCATTTTTTCCGAAGTTTTGGTAGTCATTTTTCCCCTGACTTATGATTTTCAACATTATGCATTAGAATTTTTACTGATCCTTTTGTATGTTATTTTTAAAAGTTTTTTGGGGGTATTTTTTTTATATCTTAAAATAGGACCATCTTTTTAATATTCTTTTTATCTCTAATTTTCTGAAAATTTAAAATGGCCTCATGTTTTCATTAATTTTTCCAGGCCCTTGTTGAGCTCTTCCCAATCTACAAACGGATGCATGGACTTCAGTTCTCAGAAATGGTATTGAAATGTTCCATTATTAATTTTTTCCTCTCTGTTATTTCCAAGAATACTGAAAATCAAACATTGGATCATCTGAAACTTTACTAATTTTCTCATCTAATCCTCTCATTTTGCATTGTTGTGTTTTTCTGGGAAGGGAGGTTGTCTGCCTTCTGGGAAACTCTTAATTTTATCATTCAAGCTTTCCCTTTAATTTTTAATTTCTTCTATGACATTTTTTTTAAGTTTCCCAAAGCTCTTTCTATAGTCTTTGAATTTAGTTTTCATAGTATGTTGTTTTGTGGCTGTTCTTTTAAGTGGATGTGTATGTTGCTTGTTTCTCTGAGGTTATCAATTATACTTTTGAAGCTTTTTTTTTTTTCCTGCTCCTGCACTGCCTTCAATTCCTCTGAGTTCCTCTTTAATGTTTCTTTGTTTGATCCCTTTTATGTTAGATTTCTCCAGATGTCTAGTGATCCTTGTCTGTCTGATCCTATTTTAGAGTGAGGCACTAAATATCAGATTGGAAGTTTGTTGTGCATTTGCAAATTTTAAGGATCAGGTATAAATGAAGGTGACTAAGGAGGATATGACTATTTCACCAGTATCTCTAACAGTTAATATGTCCTTCCCCAGGGAGGGAGGATTGGTGCTATCTATAGCCTGGAAATTATGAGTCTGAGTGCCTGTGATCTGGCAGCTGAGTAGAACCAGAGTTTTGGACCCTCACCATTTAATGTCTAGATATTCATTATTCCCTGGTTTCAGCATGATACTTCCCACTTTAGTAGTGCTTCCTGCTCACAATTCCAAATTCTTTTTGTTTTAACCTTTCTAGAGAGTAGATTTTCAATATCCTACCTAGTTATACATATGTTCCATGAAACAGGGTCACAGGGAATAACCAAGTACTTGTAAAGGGGAGTATATACAGGTGTTTAAGTGCTTCCTAATAGTTGGAGCACCTGGATGGCTCAGTTGGTTGAGTGTCGACTCTTGGTTTTGGCTCAAGTGGTGATCTCATGGGTCTTGATCTCACGAGTCCTAATCTCATGGGTTGTGGGATGGAGCCCCTGCTTGGGACTCTACACTCCACAGGGAGTCTGCTTGACGATTCTCTCCCTCTGGCCCTCCCCCCCTCGTGTACAGACTCTCCTCTCAAACAAGTAAATACATCTTTAAAAAAATTAATGCTTCCAATAGTGAAATTCAAGACCCTTCTCTTTTTAATTCCAACTTTAACCTTGCCTTCACATGTAGCAAGTGCCGCCAATTCTTCATCCTTTTAAGAATGCTTCAGTGGCAGTTTGTTTCTTAATTTCTCCCCCTATGGTCACTTTCTTTTGTCTGCAAAGTTAACAACAAATTAGCAGCCTCCATCATTCAATTACCATCTTATCTCTTGTGATGTCCTGTCTTTATGTCCTTGCTGTACAGAATTATGCCTTTCAGAAAAATCCCTTATACAGCTATTTCAGCAGTGCTTGTGGAATTTGCAGTGATAAAGACGTGTGCTCAAGCTGCTGCGTGTAACCAAAAGTCCAAGATTCACCTTGAGAAACGACTGCATTGGTCAGTCTCTTATTCAGCACTCATATCCAGTTATTCTACCTTATTTTTTTCAAAGATTTTATTTATTTATTGAGAGAGAGAGCGAGCATGTGTGCATGTGCGCATAAGGAGGGGGAGAAGCAGAGGGAGAAGAAGACTCCCCACTAAGCAGGAAACCTGACTGGACTGACTCAGAGCTGATGCAGGACTCAATCCCAGAAACCTGAGATCATAACCTGAGCCGAAGGCAGACGCTTAACCAGCTGAGACACCCAGGTTTTCCTAGCTATTCTAATTTAATTCAGACACAGAAATATATCTCTAATCAGCCTGCTAATCTCCATTCCTGATGCTAGTATGCCATTATATAATTTCAAGACACTATAATATTTGACCTGAGTTACATTTCCAATCTTGTCCTAACAAATTCCATTCTTCAATTGCAACAAATAAATTTCTCTTTCTAAAATACAAACATGACTATGACAACCTCTTTCTCAAAAACTTTTAACAATTGCTCTAATTCCTAAGAATAATGCCTAAAGTTCTTAGTGGTACACACAAAGTGCTTAATAATCTAACTCTCAGCCACCCCTGCACTTGGATTCCACTCAGAAACCATCTCTTTGCCTTTCTCAACCAGATGAATATGAACATGGGGCCATGAACACACACACACATATACACACACACGTACATATGCTCACATGCTCCATGAATATCAAGTTATTTTCAGTTCTATAACAATTCACAGTTTTCTTTTACACTGGACTACCTACCCTAATTCCACTATCAAAATCATGTCTTTCTTCATATTCTTCATATTGCAGTTTAGCGGTAACTCATACCAAGACATTCTTCCTGACTCTGTATTACCGGATATACCATCATAGTACTCTCTTTTTAGCCCAAAGTGTCATTTGCTACCTTGCATTGTTTTTTTCTCCTCTTTCTACACTGCTTGCTGTGCTTTACTCCCAAGACCTCAAGCTCTTTAATGCTGCTTATATATTTCCTATATTCAATTTTAATTCCTGACACACTACCCAGCACATAGCCTATGCTCAATAAGTACTTGAAAAAAAAACTCCAAAGACTACTCTAAGTGCCAAAAGAGGGGAATGTGAGTAGTATTTGTTATGATTAGTTTGTAGGGAGAAACAATTTGTCATTTGATTCATTCTTTGTTTTTTATGAAGAAGCTACAACTAAAAACTCCAGACACAAAACAGATAATGAATCATTTATCATCACATTGATTTTCTCATTAGAGTTTTTTTTTTTTAAGTTTATCTTCTGAAAGACACTAAAGGGGATCTTTTTACTTTGCTTTATAGGTTTTATATGTAAAAACAAGTAAAAGGAAAAGAACAGTTTGTGTTTACCCACCAAAACAACTGCACAAATATGGCAGAAAGAGTAGAATAAGGTCTTTAAATAGATTTTTGACTTTAAGAGTATGAAAGTATGGTGATCTAAGTGAAATGAGAATTACAGATTCAAAGTTAGTTTGATCATAAGAGATGAAGAAGAAAAATATGGGTGCACCTAATTCTCAATTAGCAATCTCCTTATAAGTTGCAAGAAAGAAGATAATAAATATATCCTTATGACTATAATACATATCAAACAAGTGTACTGGAAAGGAATGCAGTTAGAGGGATTTTTCAATAAATCTGTGGCACTGAAACCAAGACAAATTGCAACAGACGCTTCACTGAAGACTTTAAATAACAGAGTAAAATCATCCTACTTCAGTATCACTAAGGCGAATGTAGAGAAGGGAACTGTGAACATGATCACATTTTATTTTCAACTGTTTCTTACTACTTTGTAAGGCTTAACTTGTAAAAGTTTTATCATTTCAAAGATACAATTGCTGTATCTTTTTGAAAGGCAAAGCAAGAGCAAAATGACACATTATCAAGAAGCATTTTTTATTATTAACCCTTTTTATTTATTTATTTCTTTTTCT
This sequence comes from Ailuropoda melanoleuca, assembly GCF_002007445.2. NCBI lineage: Eukaryota > Metazoa > Chordata > Mammalia > Carnivora > Ursidae > Ailuropoda > Ailuropoda melanoleuca. The sequence goes on from NC_048236.1 coordinate 18,196,864, forward strand.
TAATAAAAGAAGAATGAATATGGAAGGGAAAAATGATATGTCTACACAGTTTAAAAACATCCTGTTATATTTTTAGATTTTATTTGCAAATTTATAACCAATGTTTTATATGCAGTTTTTTCACATGCTAGAAATATCAGATTTAACTTACTCTGTTTATGCTTTCTCTCTTTTTTCTGTAAATAAAAGCCTAAGAGAGTTTTCATGGATTACAGTTTTTCCCATTCTCCTTGCATCATAGTTCATCGTTTTGCATAATGTACAAAAAAAGATGTATAACATACCAGTCCATTTTAGCTTAAGACCAGGAGAAATATATAAACCTTACAAGTCTTGCAAAACCTTTCAAAGGTAACTCTGCAAGAAAAAAAATACTGTTTTTTTATGTTACTTTTTAAGTTGGTAAATGTTATTGAAATAATAATAATAAGATGGGTAAGGTGAGTTTTAAGTTGGTATGTAAATGTCATTGAAATAATTAAAAAAAATACATTAGGTGTTCGTTCCTTAGGACATAAAATTCACTGTTTATGCACAACATCATTCCTACAGAAAGGACATCAAGCGCTATGTACCATGAAGATTCTCCACTTCTTGCTAATTGAGAAAAGTAAATTTAAAATTTCTAGGAGGAAACTTCATGACAGCACAGGAACAGATTACACAATGTGATATTTTCATGAGGAAATTAAGATATACCTACATCATAAGCAGTTAGCTGGATAGGAATGTGTAACCAAAGAAAATTAAGACAATCTGTAACTTTGAATTAGTGATGATTTAATTGCTGAGTAACTACAAACATTTTTTGTCTTATTTTGTGCTTAAAATGATCTTAAACCTGCATAAAAATGTAAACTAATAACTATAGTTAGTTGCTTCAAATTCTAAATTTAATGTGTCCCAAGCTTAAGACCTATTTAAAAGGAAATGCTATTTTCATATTCTACCATGTTGCACTGATTTATTTTTAATATATCATTTAAATAACTAAACATAAAACATGTCAAAACTATGTATATTTATAGTTTTTATAGAACTGTATGATCAGAGAAAAATTCTGAAATAGGACTCACAGAATTATGAAGCTAATAAATTTTAAGTTAGCAGTAATTTTATGATTGACAATATTGTTTGCTGAATTGTTCCCATTGGTTGTAACATGACTACGATATTCACCATCATCATACATATTCTGTGTTGCTCAGCCCATCTTTATCCTCTTTGCCCTATAATGACTCAATTCTTTCACACTTTTGTGTATTCAAATTACTGTAAAATCTTTACTCATCCTGCTGTAATATGATGTCAGGTGGCTATCACTTGGCTCCAATTCCAAATATACAAAATAACCCTGTCCAAATTATTTTTTATTATCTCTGATGATGAAAGTAATACCACTAGGCTACAATGTAATGAGAAACAGAGATGTGTATGTAACCCATAAATTCTGTGCCAGTGTCTAATCACATATTCACAATCCAAATAATTAAGAAATAATTTGTGTTTTTGAGATACTGATAAATATTAAAATATAAAATTAAGATCATTTGTGTGGAGAGTTTATAGACATGAAGTATATGCCTATAGGCCCTAGTCTGGAAAACACTACCAAAAGGACACCATAAGAGTTAGATCCTACCTAAAGTTAGGCAATATCAAAATGTGATAAGGGAGTTAATTTTTATGCCACATACTAATTTCTATGATTAGAGTGAGATCATTTGCCTTTGAAAAATTAACAAAAGATAACAGATATAGAATTATACCTGAAGTGCTAAAGCATGGGGAAATTTAAATATTTTAAGGAGTTAATGTTTTCAATTCAGCAAAATTGGTTTTTACCTTTGAACCAAAACTTTATTTCAAATAGTGCACTATTAAATTTAGAATGTTAGAACAAGAAGGAGTTCCCAAACAGTTTTTCTGTATATATATGGAAGATCTTTAGTAATTATCTAAATATCCAGGATATGCAGAGACATGTAAATCTGTAATTATCCTGACGCAAAAATTTATTCATGCACAACTCAAAACTGATGTATGGAAGTCACTCAGATAATGAATGTGTCTGACTAATCTTTCTACATTTGCCTTGCTGCTTATCATTGTATGATCTTAAAAAGAATGCCACCTCTTAGTACTAGTTATAAGAATAAATGGTAAACGAAGAGTCCAAGAAAGAAATGGTTCTTTACTGGACAATAACTATGTAACTATCTTAGGCCTTGTGTTTACCAACGTAAAGCAGTTAATTCTAATTCTATTTTTTAGCTATATTTTACAACTTTGGGGGTAAATTATATAAAATATTTGTAAATTAAAAGCACAAAAATTGATTGATACTGTACAGTTTTGAGGGATACCCTGATATGGAGGATCATAAGTGGTCAGTGGATAATTTGCAAGCACCGGGTCTGTTTATTAGCTGAAAAAAAATGCTCACATGTATATTTAGCAATTTTATCTAAATGTGGTTTTAATAGAGGGTTATAAATTAGCTGTTGCAGATGTAACTAGATCCTGTCCTAGACCTGATAAAAAATACATTAACTTTGATAGCTACTTTTCATTTTATTTATGGTCTCAAGTTCAATGGCTTCAATTTCATGAGTAAATATTCCAGTGAATATTTTTACTCATAGTTGGTGTCCAATCACTATAATAAATTTCCCCTTCCTCACCTGTTTTATTATATAAGTTCCAATTCTTTTTATTTCTTGCAATAGGGCAACTCAAATAATCAATCCCCATAACTATGATATTTTGAAATCATATTACAGGATAAATAATTGAGATATAGATTTGTATTATTTTGTCCCCCCCACACAAAACATTTATTCTCTTCTGCACTTTGAACTTTTATACTACAGGGACAGAAGTGGAAGTTGGCTTTTATTTTAAAGAATACAGAGTATGATATTTGGGTTTCCTGGAGAAATATACACCAGGCAAAGAACTTTGAGGAAGAGCAAGATGAAGGAAAGGGTTGAAGATAGAGAAGTAAATATTCCAAGTATAAGAGAAGAAACACAATTCTTTATATAGTATATCTATATAAAGTATATCAATATATACTATATAGTATATCTATATACTATAGTACATCTTTTTATAGTATATCTATAATATTCTTTAGTAGGGTATGTTGTCCTAATGTGCTGGGGTTTTAGAGTAGAGTGGATTTGATGCAGGAAAAAAAAAGAATGTGGCACTTCTTACAAACATGTACACACTTAGATCTGCTATATATAGATACCTCATCCAGGATTGCTAAGAGACTGCAGTCAGGGCATATGCATAGTATAAAGGTAGCAATCTACAGAAATGAAGCAAGATGGTTTTCAGACGAGAGTGTTGACCCAGTTGCAGTATGGCATACAGGGATGAGTCTGGACTCTTAGATGTACCTACTGATTTAGAATATACCACTAGTCTATACTGAAACTAAGGCTGATTTAAAAATGCTTATGTGATAAAATAGAACAAAGAGAAAACAAGCATACATCTGCATGGTACTGACTGAAATAAAGGAGACTATGAAATGCTTCTGAAAATCCATTCTGTATCCAAGTCACATAATAAGTTATTGATATTTTGTCCCATAATGGAAGACTGTGCTTTTTATGTGGAAGGAATTATCCTAGGAATCCATTCAATGACTCAAATTTATATAGGGCTACTGGCATGGGACATTCATTAAGAGACACACAGGCTTCCAATGAAAGGAATCATAGAATAAATAGTGAGGAAAGAAATATCTGACTTGTTGTTTTCCCAGTGAGTTGTTTTCCCATTACTCCCAGGAAGGAGAGACTAGCAGTGTGTTTTTAAAAGCCCATTAAAGAAAGATAATGTGAGAAGTGCCAGCAGGGGTAGGAGACAGAAGTTAGGGCAATCAACCACTTAAAAAAAAAAAGAGATTTAATGTGACCCCTAAGTTATCTGATACAAAATTTAACTTCAGGTTCCAAAAGTAATAGAAACCCACCCCGACTCCCCCCAAGTTCCATGGAGAAATGGCAGAACTATGGAAGCAAATAGCAACCTGATATACACAGATGGTATCTTCTGAGGTGTCCAAGCTGGCAATTCTGGCCAAGTGTTGCAAAGCCAAGTTGAGCCGCAAAGGGCAAAATTGTTTCTTCTCAAATTAATGATGTAGACTTGACTTTGAATGTTTGCACTAAAAAGAAGAGTCCTTTACCTGCCTCTCCTACGTACCTTTTAAGACTAAGATATATTCATGTGACCCCAGGTTATATGAGAAATGCCAAGACACATTAATGAAATTCAATATTATACCATCCTATGATTTGGGGCTTGGCATGCACTTACATTTTAACTTAGAGAAATTAAGTAATTAGTATTTCTTTTTTTTTTTTTAAAGCTTTATCTATTTAAGTAATCTCCACACCCAACATGGGGCTTGAACTCACAATCTCAAGATCAGGAGCCCTATGCTCTTCTGACTGAGCCAGTCAGATGCTCCAAGTAATTAGTATTTCTTACACTGGGCGGGGGGAGGGGGGATGATTCATGCCACTTAAACTTTCATTGTGAATACTCTCCATGATAGTCACAAATATAACTGCTTCTCCAAAGCACTGTAGGATTTCAAACAAGGAGAAAAACCTGATGGGAGTTCAGTTCCTGCCTAGCAAATCCAAATTCGGTCAGTCAATATCAGCCAGTTCTACTTCAAATACCAATTGTTGTGATACATGCTGTGCAGGAAGGGGAAGCAAACAATTGGCCAAAAGAAAGAAGTACTAGGATCAGATGGAAGAAAAGAAAGCAAAGTGAACCTGGAAATAAGAACAGCGTTACTCTTCAAGTGTACAGAGGTAGTGGGATTAATTCTATTAAGAGATGGGACACTGAAGTTATAGATAGAATTGGCCAAAAAAAATTATTAATCTTCATAAATGGTTCCCAGTTTAAAGATCTTAAATTTATATTCAAAGCCACATTGCAGCCCCCAAATTTATCTAAATACATTTTCATGAACTTATAAGTTTGGAATTACATGGATGATGTTTTCAAGAAATACGGACTGGTAAAGGAACAGAAAAATATGATGATCAGTGACATCTATGGACATTGCTGTTCTCCCAACACATGCTAATACTGTGCTTCTAAACTGAAGAGTGATAAAAATGGTATATTTAACATTTCATATAGTAACATCTCACATGGTTGATCAATTGTAGGAGATAAAGCTTATCTACATTTTTTTCTCTGAACATAAGCTTATATATATAGTAATAGAATAAATCATATAAATCATAAACTACAAATTATAAGAATGGTTTTATTTTCTATACACAATTCTGAAAAGACATTCTAAATGGGCTTAAAGTTCAGTACCTGGATATAAGGTCTGGCTCCTTAGTATTTTAGCACACCTACTTTTGTCACACCTTCAATATATTTTTAATTTAAATGAAAATGAAATTCTTGTAATCCAGCAAAGTCTTCATGCTGTTTTACCTTTCCTTGCTTCATGTTTTTTTATTCTGCTTTTGTTATGAAATATATCACTGTGATGAGCTCCTCCTTTAAGATGGGAGTCAAAAGACATGTCCTTTTGAAGCCTTAAAGAACCCACCAAAATAGAGTAGGTAACTTTTTACTGTATTCCCCCACTGAAGATTTATGTCTTCATAGTGTGTTGCCCGTACACACAGTTACATTTATTTTTACAGGTTTCTTTGATAAATTACAAACTTATTTATTTAAGATATATATTTATCTCTAAACCTTTAAATATATGCCAGGTCAGAAACACTTAATAAATGTTTGTTGTAAAAACAGATGAGCTAGTTAATTTTAAAAAAGATATTTACATAGAGTGAGTAGGTTATATATGACACAATATAATGCTATTCTGAATATATGTGATCAATATATATAAAAGCAAAGTGAATGCCTTTCTATGTCTAAAGAACTGGGAGATATTAATAATTCTCTCTCATTCTGTACTCTCTCTCTCTCACACATGTACACACATACACACACACTCTCTGTTTCTGTCTCTCTCTCTCCTACACAAATAGTTGCACTGATAATTCAATTTAAACTACTTGTAAGATAATCTTCAAAAATCTCATTATTAGGTTTATAGTTCTTCCAGACCTAAAATATTTGAGAGAAGCTTGGAAAACTTTTATGGGTGAGGAAAAATCATCCTATTAAATTTGGAAGGCAAGAAGACTTTTCAGCCATATAAATTGGTCTAAAAAAGGTAATGCTAAGGAACTAAAGTATGCTGTAAATGTACTGATGCCCTGACCTGTAGAGATACAGTAATTCCACTGACAATAAGAAGTATGAGCAATTTTTTTTCTTTCTTTACTGCCCAATGTCTTTGATGAAAAAGTACTGTCAAACTAGACTGCAGAGTGTGGCATTAAAGTTTAATTCTGTCCAATCAGGTAGCCAGAGATCAAATTCTGACACTGGCTTTTATTGTGGAAGAGACGGAACTTCCTGAAAACTCTTTTAAACCATTGCAGCAAACCAAAAATACTATAATAGCCAAGAGGAAACATTTCCAGCTTTAATTTTTTTCTTCATTGTTAAAATATCTGTGTAAGTATAATGTAAAATATAATCAGAAAGTTTGTTCTTTTTTCTTTCTTCCCCCCCCCAGCAAGCATTTTACTTTTATTTCAAAGTTTAACCTTACCCCTTATTTAATCCTTAAGATTCCTGGTCAACCTTTTGCATAAGCACTGTTACATATTAGGTAATCCTATAACTTCATTACATTAACAACAGAAAAATAAAATAGTAACTTTTTGAATAACGACATATTTGCTTAAAATTTGCATTTGACAAATTTCCATACAGCTAGTTATCAATTCAGGACACTCACTAAACCTTCAAATAAACAAATATACTTTTGAAAAAAAGAGTATTAAACTGTTATTGTATCTGCTGATAACTCAAACAGAAGTTAAAAATCACATCATTCTAAGAGTAATTGCTAAATGATGCATACACTGAAAAAATGTATTCTTTTTTATATTTTGTTTTATTTTCTATTGAAGTATAATTAACATACAGTGTTATATTAGTTCCAGGTGTACAATGTAATTATTAAACAATTCTATATATTTCTCAGTGATCATTAAGATAAGTGTACTCTTAATCCCCTTTACCTATTTCACCCATCCCCACCCACCTCCCCTTGGGCAACTGCCAACTTATTTTCCATATTTAAGAGTCTGTTTTTTGTTTGTATCTTCTTTTGTTGTTTTGTTTTTTAAATTCCACATATGAATGAAATCATGTGAAACTTTGAGATTCAAACCTCAAGGATATTGTTTTGTATAGTAGTTTTTCAAGAATAACTTGCTGAATTAAATTTTATGATAATTAGCATTATCATGAAATTCATGTCTTTCTCAATTCTAATCTTTTGAAATTGAATATTTGCCTGAAAGATACAGCAATCACCAACTATCAGTATAATTTTATGAGTAATGAGTAATGTTCTTATTTTATTTTCTACATGTGGTAAGAGACCCAAACTCAACTAAACTAAACTAAAATGACCTTAACTATGTCCTCAAGAGGAATAAAAATCTATATAAAACTTAATATGGTGAAATACAGCAATCTTTATGTGTGTTTTATAGAGTCAAATCCATCATATTGAATAAAGAGGGCTTCTCTGTCACTAATATAAATTTTCTTTTTAACACATAAACATTTTTGGGGGGATTTACTGTCATATTTGGTGTGTTTGACATTGCTTTGTGTCTAAAAAATATAAATTTATCTTTTAAAAAATAATGATTTGGTCATTAATTATTGTCAGATATTTTGAAAAGCAAACTAGAATATAAATGCTCACCACTGATCATATATTTTTACTTATTTACATAAGGAATGATAAAGAACATGTATACCACAATAGCACTAAACAGAGAAGAAAGTACATGCAATATATTCAATTTCAAAGGTTATGAAAAGGTTGAAAATACGCAGATATTAATATAATTCTACGTTAGTATTATGATGTTGATTTAGTAAAATTATATTTCAGAGTGATTTAATTTATTGATGTTTTGAAGATCTGTAATTCATGTTAAAAACACAGTGGTTAAAGCAAATAGAAAAACATCCCCTGCTCATGCATTAGAAGAAATATTGTTAATATTTTTGGAAGAAACAGTTATCAATTATTTAATTCTTGAAAGAGGAATGGAAATAAATCTCAAAACCAAATATTGTGCAGTCACTTGAGAAAAACACAGAATAAAGATCCAAGAGTTTTAACTTAGTAATGAAGATGAGATGTATCCACATCCCCACTTTCTTGGCCCTGGCCTATGTTGTACAATTCTGCAGACGACTCTTAGCACAGGTCAGTGAAGAGAGGTAACATGAAAAATGATGAGCTCTAGAGACTGTCCAAGAGTGTTTACTAACTATATAAGCACTTCTGTTTGTTTATTCCCATCTTTCTGTGCTTTGAAATAATTTCAATCTATATGCTCCTGTAAAAGGCAAGCAATTTCCAGGCTAAAGTCAACACCAGCCAACTAGGTTCAACCCGTTCTCTGTCTATCTACAGATTTAATGCAATCCACATGAAAATACAAATAACTTTTTCCACAGAACTAGAAAAAAATAATACTAAAATTTGTATGGAACCATAAAAGACCCTGAATAGCCAAAGCAATCTTGAAAAACAAGAACAAAGCTGGAGATAATCACAATGCCAGATTTTAAGATATAGTACAAAGCTGTAGCAATCAAAACAGTATAGTACTGGCACAAAAACAGACACATAGATAATGGGACAGAATAGAGACCCCACATACAAACCATGCTTATAAGGTTAATTAATCTACAACAAAGGTGTCAAGAATATACAATGGGGAAAAGACAGCTACTTCAACAAATGGTACTGGGAAAACTGGACAGCTACAAGCAAAAATAATGAAATGGGACCACTTTCTTATACAATATACACAAACTCAAAATGGATTAAATACCTAAATATGAGACCTGAAGCCATAAAACTCCCAGAGGAAAGCATAGGCAGTAATTTCTTTGACATTAGCCATAGAAACATTTTTCCAGATATGTCTCCTCAGGCAAGGGTAACAAAAGCATATTAAACTATTGAGACTACATCAAAAGATTTTGCATAGCAAAGGAAACCTTCAAAAATGACAAGGCAACCTACTGAACAGGAGAAGATATTTGCAAATGACATACCCAATAAAGGGTTAATATCCAAAATATATAAAGAACTTATACAGCAAAACACCAAAGAAACCCACAAGTAATCCAATTAAAAAAATGTGCCGAGGACATGAATAGACATTTTTTCCAAAGAAGACATACAAATGGACAACAGATACATGAAAAGATGCTCAACATCACTAATCATGAGGGAAATGCAAATCAAAACCACAAACAAGATGTCATCTCACATCTGTCAGAATGGCTAGAATCAAAATGACAAGAAATAACAAGTGTTGGCAAGGATGTAGAGAAAAAGGAACCCTTGTGCACTGTTGGTGTTAATGCAAATTGGTGCAGCCACTGTGGAAGATAGTATGGAGGTTCCTCAGAAAAGTAAAAACAGAAATACCATATGATCCAGTAATTCTACTACTGGGTATCTACCGAAGGAAACAGAAACATTAATTCAAGAAGATATATGCAACGCTGTGTTCATCATAGCATTATTTATAAATTTAATTTTTGATTCTTGGTCAAAGATTTACTTTTTGGAGAGAGTAAACAAAATAAAAAATCATTAGAGGATTACATAGTCCGTCTGATATTTCTGAAAACATAATCTATATGTAATGGAAAGCCACCTAAGTGTGGCTGTTAAAATACAGACGTTTTACTCCAACTTATAAAATGAATTAACTTGCAGCAAAGGTGATTGGTGATTGCTGAAAGTAAGTTATATAGATCAGTACCCTTTCCCTGTATACCACATAAGTTATGTACCACCTCTGATTTTTCTATCCAAGCATAGAAAAAAATAGCATCTATCTTTCCTTACTTATGATACAAGGGGATTCAGGAAGGCTTACTTATCTCAGATACTTGATTTGACAATATGTTATGGTTGCTGAGATCTTATAATTAAAAATTTATTAGTTTTTCCTGATTTTGTTGAGTATTATTTTAAAAGGAAAAATACCAGTGTGAGGAATCAAATATTTTTTTACCTCTTTTTTAATATGATACATATAGTAGTGCGAACTAACCACACTCAGTTCATGGCAGAAAGTGTAATGAAGCTTAGGTGAATGAGAAGGGCAAGAATATAAAACACTTCAAGACTATAGAGGCAATGACTAAGAAGAGTTGAATTTGGAGGAAATATCAAAGTGAGGGGACATTTCCAACTGGACAGTGGGAAAGTTGTGGCAGATGGAAAGGGACTCTGCAAAGCCAAAAGCAGAGAACACCAAGGAAAAAATTGTCTGGAACAGGATTTCACATATTAAAAACAAAAACAAGTATCTTTTTGTCTCAGTGCTTTGTTTTATAAATTATTCGCTATAGACTTTATAATCTACATGGTGCCAGAGAAAAAAGTTATGTATAATGTTTTTACTTATTTCTATAGCCCTCTGCTGTGTGATTCTAATTTGGATTTTAGTGTAATTTCAACATAGTTTTTATGGTTTAATAAAACTTGCACACATTAAAATGCTATTAAACTGTTACACATGGTTAATAATACTTATGGACTTCTGAAAGCAGCCATTATTAAACTGAACAAAGTCATTAATGTCTTTAAACTTTGTACCAGGATATAAACTACAAAAGAGATGTTTAACTGTATCTACAGAATAGTCATGTCATCTGACTATAAACACTTTTTTTCTTTTTTTACTATATGTATGTATTTTTTGCATTAGTACTCTAAGAAAAATTTTAAAAAAATCTCACTGTGTTCTAGAATTGACTTTTCCACTGATCATGACTTTGAATGCAATTGATAGTACAAAACTCCTATGCTTTTGATCCTTCATCTATATACTAACTAGATTACCAGAGGCAATCTGCAGCCCTAAAATTCAGTGTATTAGAAAGAACTGCAGCCCTAAAATTCAACGTGTTAGTAAGAAACATCCATTTGAGTTTAGGACTAAAAATACAATAATAAATTATTATATTTTCTGAATAAAAGGTTATTTTCATTTATTTTAAATAAGAAATAATGACAAAGATTTTTAAAAGTCTTATCAATTATTGACCATATTTTTTATTTTCAACATTCATGTTATTAATTTAATACATCTTCACTGGGCAATATAAATGAATTCACTCAAGAGTTTGAGTTGCTGAACACATATATTACTAAAAATAAATTTAAGTATTTGAAATGTCCTGTCATGTCTCCTGAAATGATCTAAGGCATGATCATAAAATTGTCTTTAAAGTATGATTGAATTACTTAAACATTATGTTCCTTGGAACCTAATAGCCCAGTTATTTTTTATCTAAAACTAATCCTAGCTTATTTTGCTTGAAATGGTTAACTGATTTAATTTATGTCAGTATTCAAAGCAATATTACCTAGGTATTTGTCCATAGTAATGAGGAAACTAGCTACATATCACTGGCTTATTCATTTTACCATCTTCAAGGATCATATTCTAAAAGGTCAGACTTCAGTACATCCTTTCTTTTTTCTTTCATTTTTTTTTATTTAAGGACTACCCATTCCTTTCAAAATTTAGTTAATATCAAGAAGATTAAAAAAGAATACTAGCGTTTCTTTCTTTTTTAAGATTTTATTTTACAGTAATCTCTACACCCAACATGGGGCTCAAATTTACAACCCCAAGATCAAGGGTTGCATGCTCTACCGACTGAATCAGCCAGGGACCCCAATACCTAGCTATTCTTAAAATGTAACATTGTTCTAGTTATAAAGTAATCTAAATGAATCAGACATCTTCATGAAAAAAATCTGCAATGACCAAAGTACAAATCTGACACAACACAGACCTAGAGAAGCCCAATATTCAATGTCTGCAGAGTAAAGTGGAGATATTTCAATGGGTCCATATATGCGCATCAATTTCACCTTGGATTTAAGCCACCATACCACAGGTAGGTAAAGTAGGTTCTCAGTTATGCTTCTGCATTAATACATGCTTCCACTCTACTGCTTTAACTGGGCAGGCCTATTACTTAACACAGTCTTGTAGACACAGAAATAATTCAATAAAGAAGAATCTGGCCAATAGAGTAGGGATATAAAAGAGTCATATGAGATATCTGGGTAAACAGCAATAAAGATCAGTAAAACAGGCATAAAAAATGATAGTAACTGAGACTCTGAGTCAACTTAAAAAGTTCTGTAACAAAAAGTAAGCCAAGTTATTGGCACTTGAAGAAAAATGAATTCTTCAAATAAATTACTTTGGAAACAGAAAATAACATGGTTTGCTAAGTTGGCATTACATTTACAATGGAAAAAAAACCCCCAGCTACTTAAAAAGTCCATATGCATTGAAAAGTAAGAGAAAATAAATAATATTCTCCCAAAGAAAAATTTTATAAAACCAGATTAAAAAGGGTGAGAAATAAGTAGTTTTGTACAATTTTTAAAAAATATTTTTTTAATTTATTTTAGAGACAGAGAGACAGAGGGAGAGGGAGAGGGAGAGAGAGAATCTCAAACAGACTCCCCACTGAGCATGGAGCCTGGCAAGGGCTCTTTCCCCGGTCCCTGAGATCATAACCTGAACAGAAACCAAGAGTCGGACACTTATCCAACTGCACCACCCAGGTGCCCCAGGTTTCATACAATTTTTTAAATAAAGAAAAATTATTATTTTATTATGGTTTAAATAAATTTACCACAGGTTAATCTTTAACCCACACACAAATATATGATTTAACTTGCAAAAAACTTTCCATCCCATGAGGTTTGTTTTTTTTGATTTTGTAAATAAATGGTTTGAGGATAGCGCTAACTTGGCACCAACACTAATGGCTACTCACAGTCACTGTGCAAATCCCTCAGAAACTGAAACTTATAAGGCATTTAAATTTACCATTCACGGATTTTCATAAGCTTTCAGGCATATTGAATCAACAGTGAAAAATTTTAAAACAGACAACTCTTATTTAAATGATATTTGAATAACCTTGTAGCTGTAATGGTTGCCTATGCTTGTCCCTGGGAGATGAGCCAGGAAAAGAGGGAAGCCTCTTCAGTCTAAATTCTTTTGACTTCATGCTTTAAGAAAGGTCAGCCTAGCTAGCCCATGACTACATCCCCTAAAAGGAAGATTTATAGAGTAGCTTTTATAGTTCTTGAATTAACAAGGTTGTAAAAACACATATTTTAGTTTTAGGTTCTTTCTTTCTTTTTCTTTCTTTCTTTCTTTCTTTCTTTCTTTCTTTCTTTCTTTCTTTCTTTCTTTTTCTTTCTTTCTTTCTTTCTTTTTTTTTTAACAGAATGGGTTTCCATGAATGGAACCTTGATTTATAACATCATATTGGAAATAAACGTTCAGCTTACTTTTGCTGACTTCATCCAGGCACTGATTAGGTTATAACCCAGAGGGTCCTTGCAGTAGTCAACTGGTCATTTTTATGATATTTTACATAATTATAGTTGATGTTAGAAATGTGTTTACTTTCTATACTTTATCAAACCACCAGAGTAAAATAAGCAAACTTCAAGCTTAAAAATACAAAATACACACACACCCCAAATAAAAATGGCATGTTAGGCAATATGTAATAAAGAATAACTGTGTCATAATAATAAGATAACACTGTCTACATATGTTAAATGAAACAATAAATATTTTGGGTTTATGTGAAATCATCATCTATGTGTGCCTTAGTAGAGATACACTCCAAATAAAATGATACTGCATTGATCAAAATAAATAAGAGGACAAAAACACACTGTAGGTATTGAACAAAGAAAATATGGTGGTGGCAATATTAAATGTAATGCAGAATATATTAATAATTTTAAAAAGAAATAATAATAATTAATAATAATAATTGACAAAATATAGAAATAATAGAAACACTTTACCACCAAATATACACCAAAATACACATGATATTTCAACCTTTCAATAATTTAGGCTATTTAGAAGAAACACAGTTGTTCAGAGATTTTAACTTAATATCAGGCTCTTAAAAATCAGACTGAAATAGAAGAGGTAAACTATTTTTTTAAATATGTGGTTTCAATTAATATTTTACAAACTGAACAGGTATTGGCTACACGCTCAAATGACCAACCAATTATATATTATATAATCATAAAGAAAAAAGGTAATGAAAATTCATCTCCTAAGAATCTTTAGAAGATACCTTAAATAGTAGTTGGTTCAAAAATACAGTGAGAGATTATTTTTATAAATCTTAGCAAATGAAAATTTTCTCAGTTGTTAGATTCTTAAAATCATAAGTATAGCAGGAAGACTAATGAGTCTCTATAAGAAGTGTATTATAAATATGAACTATCTATGTGTCATTCATGTAGTGTAATATTTAAGAAAAAAGAATAAGAATCCAATTTTGGGAAGGATAGGTGATATGATACAATTATAAAATGAGAGATGATTAAATTTGTAAGTCCAACATTGGATTTATATGAATATATGGTATTTGGAAAAACATATAAATAACGCTTTCTTAGAACTGTTGACTTTAAATTTGTGATTTCATTTTTTTAAGATGAAAACTTACTTAAAAACTTAGTATCTGTTTCAGAGTGCACCACTACTAAGATGTTTATATGCTTTCTGAAATATATATTTGGTTAATTGTGGGTAAATAATGACCTGCAGTAAAACATGTGTCCAGGCCCATCAACACAAATCCCTCCATTAAGACAGGGGACCAAATTCTGTTCAGGCTCAGCACGACTGTCAATATTTACTTCATAATATGCACCAGTGTATCCACTTGGGCAAATGCAAGTAAAGCCGCAGACTGATTTCTGACAGAAGTCTTCATTAATGCAAGGAACTGATGTGCAGTTCTAAATAAGAAACAGAGAATCACTATTGGCGAGTTAAGATGGTGGAGGAGTAGGAGTCTCATTTTTCAGCTGGTCCCCTGAGTCGAGCTGGATAGGTACCAGACCATTCTGAACACCCACGGAATCAGCCTGAGACGCAGGAAGATACATCTGGATCTTTACAAATGAACATCTCCAGCGCTGAGTATTGAGGTATGAAGTGGGGAGCCATGAATCCATGCACAAATACTGGAAGATAAATGGAAGGGGGAGGGAGCCTCTACACTAGGGTGCCGGGAAGTGGTAGCCACCTGCACGGGGGAGTGGGTGGACTCGCAGACCGGTACCTCAAGAGAGCGGACTGAGACCATTAGCCCGGGAATGCACGTGACCAGTCTGAGGGCCGGAGCTCCGGAGCACGCAGGGGCAGCTGGCAGCTTGCAGTGTTAGAAACACAAAGGACAGAGACAAGCCGGCCCTGGATGTGAAGGCTGGGATGCCGGCTGTGGGGCGCACATCCAGGGACGCTGCAGGGTTGAGCAACACCAACAGAAACAGAGTTAAAGTGGCCAGAAGACCCCAGTGGAGAGCGGTCTGCGATCCCTCTGTTCTGAGACAGACTGGGATTCGGCTACTGCTGCTCTGACTCTCAGAAGAGGCACAGCAAACCGCCAGGGAAAGCCGCCAGAGAACAAAAGCCTGGAAATACCGGCTCACAGCATGCCCATCCCATCCCCCCTCGCAGGGGACACGGAGACTCTACCCAAACAGGGTTGCCTGAGTATCGGCGTGGCAGGCCCCTCCCCCAGAAGGCAGGCTGAAAAACCAGGAAGCCACGTCCCTGAGGTCCCTATAAAACAAGTGCACGCTGGCTGGGTCCTGGTCAATAATTTGGGATCTGGGCAACCCCGCAACCTCTCCTCATCAGAAAGACGAGAAGGAGAAATCCCCCCCAGCAAAGAAAAGACAATGAGTCTGTGGCCTCTGCCACAGAACGAATGGATATGGATATAACCAAATTATCAGTAATGGAGTAAAGAGTAACATTGGTCAAGATGATGTGGAGACTTGAAAAAAATATTAACGGAAATATCAACAAGAATATAGAATCTCTAAGGGCGGAAATGAGAGCGAATCTGGAAGAAATTAAAAATACTATGAATCAAATGCAGTCAAAACTAGATGCTCTGACGGCCACGGTGAATGAGGCTGAAGAATGAATCGGCGAATCGGAGGATGGGTTAGTAGAAGAGAAAGCTAAGACAGAAACTTGGATCAAAAAAATCCAATCTCACGAATGTAGGTTACGGGAGCTTACTGACTCAGTGAAACATTCTAATGTCAGAATCATCGGCATCCCCAAGGGGGTGGAGAAAAACAGAGGTCTAGAAGAGATATTTGAACAAAATGTAGCTGAAAACTTCCCTAATCTAGCAAAGGAAACAAGCATCTGTGTCCAAGAGGCAGAGAGGACCCCTCCCAAGCTCAACCACGACAAACCTATGCCATGTCACGTCATAGTGCAATTCGCAAATATTAGATCCAAGGATACAGTATTGAAAGAGGCCAGGGCAAAGAAATTTCTCACGTACCAAGGCAAAGGTATCAGAATTACGTCAGACCTGTCTACACAGACCTGGAATGAGAGAAAGGGTTGGGAGGGCATTTTTAAAGCTCTTTCAGAGAAAAACATTCAGCCAAGGATCCTTTATCCAGCAAGGCTGTCATTCAGAATTGATGGACAGATAAAGACCTTCCAGAATTGCCACTCACCAATTTCGTAACCACGAAACCAGCCCTACAGGAGATATTAAGGGGAGTTCTATAAAGGTAAGAAGGCCCCAAGAGTGATACAGAACAGAAAGTCACAATCTATAGAAACAAAGACTTTATAGGCAACATGGCATCATTAAAATCATATCTCTCAATAAGTAGTCTCAATGTAAATGGCCTAAATGCTCCCATAAAATGCCACAGGATTGCAGATTGGATAAAAAGACATGACCCATCCATTTGCTGTCTACAAGAGACTCATTTTGAACCTAAAGATACATCCAGAGTGAAAGTAAAGGGATAGAATACCATCTTTCACGCAAATGGACCTCAAAAGAAAGCTGGGGTAGCAATTCTCATATCAGACAGATTGGATTTTAAATTAAAGACTATAGTTAGAGATACAGAAGGGCACTATATTATTCTGAAAGGATGTATCCAACAAGTGGATATGACAATTATAAATATCTATGCCCCCAACAGGGGAGCAGCAAGATACACAAGCCAACTCTTAACAACCAGAATAAAGAGACACATAGATAATAATACATTAATAGGAGGGGACCTCAACACTCCACTATCAGCAATAGACAGATCACCTAAGCAGAAAATCAACAAAGAAACAAGAGCTTTAATACCATACTAGACCAGACGGACCTCATAGATATATATAGAACACTGTACCCCAGAACAATGCCCATGGAACATTCTCAAGAATAGACCATGCTCTGGGTCACAAAACAGGTCTCAACCAATACCAAAAGACTGAAATTATTCCCTGCATATTCTCAGAACACAATGCTTTGAAATTGCAACTCAATCACAAGGAAAAATTTGGAAGAAACTCAAACACTTGGAGACTAAGAACCATCCTGCTCAGGAATGACTCGATAAACCAGGAAATCAAAAATGAATTTAAACAATTTATGGAGACCAACGAGAATGAAAACACAATGGTCCAAAACCTATGGGACACTGCAAAGGCAGTCCTAAGGGGAAAATACATAGCCATCTAAGCCTCACTCAAAAGAATAGAAAAATCTAAAATCCAGTTTTTATATTCTCACCTCAAGAAGCTGGAACAGCAACAGGAGAACAGGCCTAATCCATGCATGAGAGAGCAGTTGACCAAGATTAGAGCAGAGATCAATGAATTAGAAACCAGGAGCACAGTAGAGCAGATCAACAGAACTAGAAGCTGGTTCTTTGAAAGAATTAATAAAATTGACAAACCACTGGCAAGACTTATCCAAAAGAATAGAGAAAGGACCCGAATTAATAAAATTATGAATGAAAAGGGAGAGGTCATAACCAACACCAATGAAAATGGAAGTATTATTAGAAACTTTTATCAACAGCTTTATGGCAATAAATTAAGCAATCCGGAAGAGATGGAGGCCTTCCTGGAAACCTATAAACTACCAAGACTGAAACAGGAAGAAATTGATTTTTTAAACAGATTAATTATGAAGAGCTTGAAACAGTGATTAAAAACCTTCCAAAAAACAAAATGCCAGGGCCTGATGGATTCCCCAGGGAATTCTTCTAAACATTCAAAGAAGAAATAATAC
This sequence comes from Ailuropoda melanoleuca, assembly GCF_002007445.2. Lineage (NCBI taxonomy): Eukaryota > Metazoa > Chordata > Mammalia > Carnivora > Ursidae > Ailuropoda > Ailuropoda melanoleuca. The sequence goes on from NC_048236.1 coordinate 18,215,206, forward strand.
CTATTCTCCTAAAGCTATTTCAAAATATAGAAACAGAAGGAAAGCTACCAAACTCATTCTATGAGGCCAATATTACCTTGATCCCCAAACCAGGCAAAGACCCCATCAAAAAGGAGAATTACAGACCGATTTCCCTAATTAATATGGACGGCAAAATTCTCAACAAGATCCTTGGTAATAGGATCCAACAGTACATTAAAAGGACTATCCATCATGACCAAGTGGGATTCATTCCATGGGATGCAAGTGTGGTTCAACATTCGCAAATCTATCAGTGTGATAGATTATATCAACAAGAAAAATTCAAAAATCATATGATTCTCTCAATAGATGCAGAAAAAGCATTTGATAAAATACAGCATCCTTTCCTGATTAAAACCCTTCAGAGTGTAGGGATAGAGGGTACATTCCTCAAGTTCATAAAAACCATCTATGAAAAGCCTACAGCAAATAACATTCTCAATGGGGAAAAGCTGAAAGCCTTTCCCTTAAGATCAGGAACACGACAAGGATACTCTGTCAAATGTCCCATTGTTAATTTTTCAGAAAAAAAAACTTTATTAAACTTTACTAAAACATGTACCATGGCAGTGAACACCTACCCCCTTAAACACCCTAGTAATGGTGCTAACTGAAATCCTTTGTATATAATATCAGGAATTCACTGACCCTGAGTATACATTCCAGTTTGCCTGGAACAGCCCCAGATTAATTCTGTTATTCTGGGGTAATATTAGTAGTGTTTTTACTATCTCTTGAAGGAATCCCGGGTTTGAACACATACTTAGAACAGACAATTCACAATTGACTTATATCCCTCTTAAAAACCAGGCATCTTTAATATCTGATTTAATCTCCCTTTTTATTCTACTCATAATCTTTTTTTCACCAAAATTATTTAATATGTATATTCCCTTTTCAGATTTATTGAAGTATGACTGACAAAAAAAAACAAAAAAAACAAAAAACCTCTGCACTACACTTCAACCATACAGAATGGTGATTTGATACACATGTACATTGTGAAAAGATCTCCACCACTGAGTTAATTCATACACCTATCACCTCACATATTTACCTTTTTTCTTATTAGAGTGGAGGGAGTAAGACCACTTCAGTTCTACTCTCTTAGCAAATTTTAGTTATAGAATACAGTGTTATTAATATAGTCACCATGTTATGTATTACATTCCCAGAATTTCTACATATTTTTTTAAGATTTATTTATTTATTAGACAGAGAGAGACAGCCAGCGAGAGAGGGAACACAAGCAGGGGGACTGGGAGAGGAAGAAGCAGGCTCCCAGCGGAGGAGCCTGATGTGGGGCTCGATCCTGGAATGCCGGGATCACGCCCTGAGCTGAAGGCAGATGCCCAATGGCTGAGACACCCAGGCACCCCAGAGTCATTATTTTCATGTGGCTATCAGTTTTCCCAACACCATTTATTTTTTTTTAATTTTTTTTATTTTTTAAAAATTTTTATTATGTTAGTCACCATACAGTCCAACACCATTTATTGAAGAGACTGTCCTTTCCTCATGTCATTTATTGGTTCCTTTGTCATAAATTAATTGACCCTATTTGCACAGATTTATTTCTGGGCCCTTTATTATGTTCCACTGATCTATGTTTCTGTTTTTATGCCAAACCACACTGTTTTGATTACTATAGCTTTGAATATAGTTTAAAATGAGGAAGTGTAATGCCTCCAGCTCCGTTCTCCTTTCTCAAGATTGCTTTGGCTGTTTGGAGTCCTTTGTGGTTCCATATAAGTATTAGGATTTTTTTTTCTATTTCTGTGAAAAATGCCTTTGGAATTTTGATAAGGGTTGGTATTAAATTTGTAAATCCCTTTGGGAAGTATGGACATTTTAATAATATTAATTCTTCCAATCCAAGAATAGGAAATATCTTTTCTTTTGTTTCTTTAATTTTTTTGTAACTTCTTTAATCGTCTTGCATCAATGTTTTATAGTGTTAAGTGCTCAGATCTTTCCATTCCTCCTGATTAAATTTATTGCCAAGTATTTTATTCTTTTTGGTGTTATTATAAATGGTATTGTTTTCTTAATTTCTCTAATAGTTCATTTTTGGTGTATAGAAATGCAACTGATTTTTGTACTTTGTCTATTTTATAGCATAGCATGTCCCTGCTAACATCCTAACTTTGAATACATATAAAAGCTCAGATTTATACACTCTTAAAATTTGGCATGCTAGACTTGGGATCCAAACCCATCACTTCTCAGGGAGAAGCTGGAAGTTAGGGATTTCTTTCTAACTGTATAGCACTGTGCAAGAGTGGGATTTATGGTGAGAGGGTGTCTCAGCCTTTCTGACCCATTTCCATATGAGTATTTTCTCAGTTGCGCAGTGTGTAGTAGTTTCTGGATTTCTCTCAAGTGGAACTGCTGTGTGCATTGTTCTATACATTCAGTGTACCCATGGCAGGAAGGAAATTCAGGTGCCTCATATGTCACCATCTTGGTCCAGAGTTTTATTGTGTATCCGATCAGAATTTTTTATTCAGCCACTTTTCCCCATGCATTTGTCCAAATCTGTGTCTAGTATTTCTGCATCCTATAGTCCCAGAAATACAGGGGATTTGTGGAGTCAGAGGAACCTAGATAATATCTGTGCATTACTTTTAAAGCATTTGAATATTTTTCTACTTTTATACTACTTTTACCCACTTACTAAATAAATGGTATTTTATTTATTGTTGGTGCATTTATGTGTAAAATGACAATAATTTCATCCAATTCACACAGGTTCCCATGAGAATTAAATAAAATAATGAATAGAAGGTAATTAGCTCTGTTCCTGGGACATAACAGCTGTTCAGTAAATGTTATCTTCTTTCCCTTTATACTCTGAAGGCCAAGGGCCTTGCCAGCCTCTATCTCACTCATTCAGCTAGAACAGAAAATGAGTTTTTAGTATATTTAATATTTACCATATCATGCCATATGCTTCTTAAGTTTATATTGTATATATTACATATGTGTTTATATTCTGGAAGACACAAAGCATGATGCTTTAAACAAGGCATGACATCATTTTTCAAGGTAATGTTAACTCTGAAAAGATTTGCACCTATAATTCTGGAAAATAATTTATGGAATTTTATGACATCCTTAGTAAACCATTTTTATACACTCTTAATATGTTGTCTAGACAGAATTTCTTAATGAATATACAGAAATATGAATCATTTGCACTCTAGAATCTAAGTTACTACATCTTCAAAGATAATAACATATACAAACATGAGATTTTTTTTACACTTTACTCTGAAAAGTGGTATTTTTTAGAACTATCATTGGTTGACTTTTATGCTTATAAACATTATAGTGACTTTTAAGAAATGTTAACATAGCAATAAAAACTCACACTGAAAAGGCTAATGTGAAGCCATTGTATTCATATCATTTATCACATGAAAAATTAAGGATTTGTCAAAATCACCGGAGAGTTTAATTAGTATCCTTTTCAATAAGCAATGGATTGTGTCCTTGATGGTAAAACTCAAATCATGCTTTAGAACCCAGATGGTGATCTTTTACACTCACCCCAGTGATACAGTTAAATGTATGTTTTTATAAATAAATGCCATTTGGACATTTGTTCCATGGAAACAAAATGTTTCCCTCTTAGGCCTACGGCCGGGTATATATAGAATGATTTATTAGAAAGCATTACGTAAACTAATTCAATTATATCTCCCATGGGAAGAAAGGGATTGTTTTTAGACTGCCAAAAGTTCTGTCTCTAGGGTTTACAAGAATCTTTTACTAAATTAATTAGCAGGCTTAATGGAAAATACAAAGCAATTTCTTTTTAGGAAAAAAATCAAATATTCATTTAAAATTCTTGCTCTTTCATGGTACAAAACTTAAGGCTGATACCTTTCCTTCTGTTCATCATCGTTTGTATTACTTTCCTATACCCCATTTAAATATAATAAAGTGCTTTCCAAGAAGAATTTACTAATTGAACTTCAGAAAATGAGAAAATAACAGGCTGGGTGTTGAGAAAAACAGAAGGAAGCCAGGAGTGATGCTGTAAACCAGGGCAATCTAGACAATTAACCTATACCCCAATGCCACATTCATTCAACTTGCATTCAAAATGCCATGCCAGGAAATATACAGAAGTGTGAGAGTAACAAAGCAGAGATATATTGATTGTGGACTGCCTAGCCAGAGTAAACTGCCGGATTGGCTAGTCAATGTGCCAATTATCTCTTTGGTAGCTGTGTTCTATCTGAGTTGTGTAGCTTAGATCCAGAAGTTGTTCTGTGATCTCTGAGCTTCCCAGAAGGATAGAAGATTATTATTTGAGATCCTTTTTATCATAGCATTTCTGTCACAGAATCATGTGTTTTCTTTTTTATACTGTTGTTTTTAAAGTAGTGGGGTGCTTTCTTCAAAGAAGATCTTGGAGAAAGAGAATATGTTAAACAAATAATCATGAAATTTTTCTATCCGAAGGGTGGAAATAGAACATGGTACCCATTACAGCCTCACCTTACCCAATGCAAAGACTTATTAAACTTCACAGAATTTCTCGAATTTTGTGTAGCTCTGAATAAAAACTACTAATGTGGTATATTGTTCCTAAAACTAAAATTGCCTGTGAATAACCTGGGCAGCTAGTTAAATTGCAGATTTAACTCAAAAGGTTTGGTGTGAGGCCTGAGTTTCTCCATTTCTAACAAACCCCCAGGTGATTCTGATGCTGATAGTCCGTGGACTAAACACTGAGTAGCAAAAATCTAGTCCAACAATGTTATTTTACTTTCAAAAATGGAAACAAGCCCAAGGGTGTTACTGACTTCACCAATATCTTATAGAAAGATGATGCCAGAATAAAAACACATAGACACAAAATGCCCTGAACTCCAACTCATTGTACCACCAAGTCTTGATTTCTCTCTCAAAGGAGTCTCTCACTCTCTCTCTCTCTCTCTTTTAAGTTTTATTTATTTATTTGACAGAGAGAGAGACAGCCAGTGAGAGAGGGAATGCAAGGAGGGGGAGTGGGAGAGGAAGAAGCAGGCTCCCAGTGGAGCAGGGAGCCCGATGCGGGGCTCGATCCTAGCACCCCAGGATCACGCCCTGAGCCAAAGGCAGATGCTCAATGACTGAGCCACCCAGGTGCCCCTCAAAGGAGTCTCTTGGCTGTGGAATATGACAATGTATAGGGTAAAGTCTAAATATCTCTAAAATTTACTTCCAGTATAATTTTCATTTGCTGTTTTCTTTTTTCTTAATATGGTTGAATGTGGAACTAAAGTAGTTAATAGGAAGAAGATTTTATTTGATTCCCATTTTAATCTGACTTATGATGTTTTGGTATAAAAAATGCACTGTTTAACTTGCTATTTCAACAAATCAAACAAGATTATGAAATACCTAAAACTGGGATTTCTATAGTAAATATTATTTTTTTCTCTATTGAAAATGTGCCTGACAATACTTTCAGGAAAGAAAGCCATTGAAATAGAAGAAAACAAAAGCACTGTCTTAGAAATAGCCTGAAATGCACAAATGAATCAAATACAGGAAGGAAAAATGCATCAGGGCTGGTATTAGACACTATGCCAAATTCATGAAATGAATGTCAAAATTCTTTAATTTAGAATACCAAACATATTGAAAAAGCTAACACTTAATGCATACCATTTCCTTAAATAAACAAAGGAATACTGCATATGGAACCTAAAGTGTATATTAAAATTCTCAGTAGTATATTGTGCTCCAACTTGGAAAAATGAAGGATCAAGCACGGGCAAGTAATGCAAATGACTGAGAGCAGCACTCTGAATAAATATTATTCAGGAATCGGTAGCATTTTAAGGGACATGGGGTTGGTGCTAGTGGCCAAGAGAGACGGGCTGGGAAAGGAAATGCAATCACTTTCCTCCACCAGTTTGTTCTTCTGATTCAGGTTTGGGCTAACTCTTGCATGAGCAGTCATAGAAATCTGCCTTTAACTTGGAAATTCAAGGCTCATGAAACAGAACAAATAATGACAGAGAGAGAAAATATATAGGAAAAATAGGAAAAGATTCCCAATAAACATACAAATATGGTGGGAAAGGAATAGGCTGTGAGACCAAAAGGAAATACACCCCCCCCCCAAACACACACACACACACACACACAGAAACATGAGAGGTGGGGTGGGGGGCATTAAAAGTAGTAATAAGTATTTCCTGCAATGAAATTGAGTGTATTACATCAAAATTCTTCATTTAATATAGGTAATTTTTGAGAGCAATACACTTAAATCTCGAGAGGGTACTGATTAATAAATATGGTACCTCCATGCAATGAGGTATTAATACAGCAGAACTATGTATGTTAATGTAGAATGATCTGCAGTGATAAAATGAGAAAGTAAGGTACCTTGTGTATGTGTGACGAATATTCCCATTTATGAGACCTACTTTATTTTAAAGACTTTATTTATTTGTCAGAGAGAGAGAGCACAAGCAGGGGGATCAGGAGGCAGAGCAGGAAGAGGGAGAAGCGGGCACCCCTCTGAGCAAGGAGCCCAACACAGGACTCGATCCTAGGACCCTGGGATCATGACCTGAGCCGAGGCAGACACCCGACTGACTGAGCCACCTAGGCATCCAAGATATACTTTATTTTAAAGATGCTTTTAATTGAAGGACATAGATATTCTCTGCAAGACTTATGGTAAACAGGTGACCATCTGGTGGGAAATTCAAACTCAAACTTTACCTTGAAAAGCACTGTCATAGATCAATCATCTAATTGCAGATAAAAGGGAACTAAGAAAAAATACTAGAATAACTTTTTGAATAAGTCCCTTTTAAACTTGTCACAAATCAGAACCTTTAGAAAAGATGCTAGGAAATAAATATAAACTTGGGTGCCTGGGTGGCTCAGGCAGTTAAGCGTCTGCCTTCAGCTCAGGTCATGATGCCAGGGTCTTGGGATTGATCTGGCATTGGGCTCCCTGCTCTGCGGGGAGTCCGCATGTCCCTCTCACTCTCCCTTTATGTTCTCCCTCTCTTTCTCTCAAGTAAATAAAATCTTAAAAAAATAAATCTTTCAATGTCAGAATCCACTAATACTAATTAAACATTAACAACAAAAAGTCAATGTACATAACGTATATGGTACGGGAAAGGTAAATCTTATTATATAAAAATCCCGTTATAAAAATTTCAGCTCACACTCAAACACACACAAACACACTGAAGTTATTTTCTTTAATCATTTCTATTTAAATAACTTCTTTAGTCCTTCTTTTAAATTAAAACTGCTCATGATAAATGCTTAGCTTTCCTTCATCTGAGAATGTCTTGATTGCTTCTTTTATTTTATAATCATATTTTCTTGTTGCCATTTTAGTGCTTTTCTTATGTATCTATAATTTGGTATTAAAAACAAAACAAAAACAGACAGAACACTGCTCCCTTATAGCAGTTATCTTTCTCAGTTCCAACAAAATAAAGAGAAATATCTGCTTTTTATATCACCCTACTCTGTTCTTTTCTGTGAGTGAAAGTGTGTGTGTCTGTCTGTGTGTATGTGTACCCAGAGCTGAGTTAATTACATTTGTCACTAACCACAAATATCCCATACCCAATCATGCATTTGTTTTTATTGCAGCATTAGTTCTAATTTTTTAAAGCTTGCCTCAAATTCTCAGATTGACAAAAACAAAAACAGAAACAGGGATGCCTGATTGGCTCATTTGGTTAAATATCTGACTCTTGATTTCTGCTCCAGTCAGGATCGATCTCAGGGTCCTGAGATGGAGCCCAATTTGGGCTCTGTGCTCAGTGTGGAGTCTGCTTCTCTCCTGATCCTTCCCCCTGCTCGATCTCTCAATCTCTCAAATAAATAAATGAATAAATAAACAAACAAATCTTTAAACAAACAAAACAGAGACAGAAACAAAACAAGTTTGCTTATGGTCTTCCCCTCAAACCCTAACATAAACTTTGCTCTCTCACTTGCCAAGAGGCCTCAGATTTATCACGCTGCCCCATACTGACTTGAGTGTTCTTTTCAATCGGTACTGCCCATGGTTCTCCACTGCTCTTGTCTCCAACCTAGAAAGACAGACTCAGGGGCACCTGAGTGGCTCAGTTAAGTGTCTGCCTTCAGCTTAGGTCATGATTTTGGGGTCCTGGGATGGAGCCCCATCTCAGGCTCTCTGCTCAGTGGGGAGTCTCCTTCTTCCTCTGCTCCTAACTGCTCCCCCTCCCCGCCCATGCTTTCTCACTCTCAAATAAATAAATAAAATCTAAAAAAAAAAAAAAAAGACTCAGACATTGGTCTATGAATGCCCTTTAGAGACTATTATTTGGGCATTGCAAAAGAGAGGAAGTTATAATAAATAGGTCAGCTAAGTAACATATACATTTATATCTATATTGGTATCTCCAATTAGAACTGGTGAGCAGGAGGTATTTCTGAAAATTATTTTATTTCTGTTTCTCATAGAAAATATTCAATATTTGCAAAATGAATGACCAAAATTAACATTTAGAGTGTATTAGTGAAAAGAACACTTAAAAAAAAAAAAAAGAAAACCTCTGTTGAACTGTAGTAATTAACATAGATGATAGCATGAAATTTTAAAAAGGAGAACAGAACAGAGAGTCCTAAACTGACCCATATATAGGAACTTAGTTCATGAAAAGTGAGGCAACCTGAATCAATACAGCCATGACAAACCCTTTGATAAAAATTCTTAAAAAATTCATTTTCCTACTTCTTATCAATCATAATAATATATTTACTATGGATTAAACTACTAAAAATGTTATTAATCCTAAAACTGTAGGTGAGAATATAAGAAAATAATTTAAATATTGCTGCATGGAAAGACTTTCTAAGGAGAGATGCAAAGCCCAGTGTCATAAAGAAAAAAGTAAAGAAAAATACAAAAAAATACAAAAAATATGGTGTAAAAGAATGGTCCAGTTTCATTCTTCCACATGTGGCTGTCTAATTTTCCCAGCACCATTTATTGAAAAGACTGTCTTTTTTCCTTTGGATAGTCTTTTCCTGCTTTGTTGAAGATTAGTTGACCATAAAGTTGAGGGTCCATTTCTAGGCTCTCTATTCTGTTCCATCAGTCTATGTGTCTCTTTTTGTGCCAGTGCCATGTTGTCGTGATGATCACAGCTTTATAATATAGCTTGAAGTCAGGCATTGTGATGCCCCCAGCTTTGGTTTACTTTTTCAACATTCCCCTGGTGACGGGCATTAAGGAGGGCACATGATCCAATGGGCACTGGGTGTTATACACAACTGATGAATCACTGAACACTACATCAAAAACTAATGATGTACTATATGCTGGCTAATTGAACTCAATAAAAAATACAAAAATCTCACAATTTACAAGTCTTATAAAGTAAGACCTGAGCCAAAATCAAGAGTTGGATGCTTAACCAACTGAGCCAGCCTGGTGCCCCTAAATAAGTAAGGTTCTTCAACACTTATTTGGAAAACGTAGCTATTAAAAGGCATGAGTCAGGCTCCTTCTACAATCTTTTTGTACCATCATAATGGTGCACATGAATGTCCTGGCATATGCTCTCAAGAGCATTAACAATGCTGAGAAGAGAGACAAACCCTAGGTTCTTAATAGGCCATACTCCAAAGTTATCGTCTGGTTTCTAACTGTGAGGATGAAGCATGGTTACTTTGGTGAATTTTAAATCACTGATAATCAAAGAGGTGAGAAAGTTGTTGCGAACCTCATGGACAGGTTAAACAAGTGTGGAATGATCAGCCCCAGATTTGAGGTACAACTCAAAGATCTAGAAAAATGGCAGAATAATCTGCTTCCATCCCGCTAGTTTGGTTTCATTGTACTGACAACATCACCTGGCATCATAGACCATGAAGAAGCAAAATGAAAACACACAGGAGGGAAAATCCAATTCTTTTTCTAGAGATGTAATTCATATGTGCAAATAAAATGCCTCAATGGACAAAAATAAATAAAAGGAATGAGTCAGGACTTTGTATTACAATGCAGTGGTTCCTAAGATACACTAAGTGAAACAAAAAGTCACTTAGTAAGAAGGATAATGAGTCCAATTTTATGTTAAAATAAGATAAAAATGTAAGGAAAAAATCTAGAAGTACATAGGTAGAATTTTAATAATTGTTCTCACAATATTGCATGTGTGTATGAATATATACAAATCTATATATAATAGAAAATATTTATTTATTTATATGTTTAATTCTGAAGAAGAATGCCACGTTTATACTACCGAGAGATAGGCTTTTAGAAATTGCCATAGGCAATATGTATAACAGTGCAAACAAGATAGATGCCTTGTCTATTCTTACTAGGGAATTTATTAATTATGACACTTCCTTTTCCACATCAAATATGGCTTCACTACCTAGAACCAAATCAATGTAATATCAACAAATAATTAAATTAAAAAATAATGTGTCAGAAAAGTGCTAATTGTTTTACATGTGTTATCTAATTTAATCCTCACAACAACCCAAGAGTGGGGTGTTACTATGACTACCCTCGTTAAATAGCTAAAATATGATTTCAGAATATAAATAATTTATCCAAGAACACATAGCAAGTAAGTAGCAAGATAGTGGCTCAACCCTGTTTCTCCTTAATTCACTTAACCACTGCATCATTCCCTCTGAAAGGACAATTTACTGTTATAAGTGCATTATCACACCAATGACTGTGTTTACGTAGGAATTGTTGTAACTTTATTTTACTGACAAGGGAAAGAGACAAAGGATTTAAATAAAATATCCATAGTTTCACAATATTAGAGTCTCTTTTTTAGTCCCAATACTTCCTTCCTTTACCATGTGAGACAGGAAGGATTTGGAAGAATGTCCCATTATTCAGGAAGGCTCACAAGATTCTCATCCACCAAATATGGTCTCAAACTTCAGGCAACTGACATTTCTCAACTAATCAGGCATCCCACCTGAAATGCCATTTGTCAATCACATCACAGACTCCTGATGACTCAAATACAGATCCTGAGAGTTACACGTGTTGGTGTTCTTTACATGTACCCACCTCCTGGCACATACAGCCAGTATTTATGTTCTTGTCATATCTGGATCAATTTAATATCCTCTCATCCCTAGACATCCGCAGATACCTGTATGTCCTAAGACCAGAAAGGGGGAGGCAGATGACAAAGCATAAGCCATTTGAGCCTTCTTTTGACAATAACCACTTCCAGGATTTAATTAATGAGGGGTACAGATTGCAGAAATTGACGATAACAAGACACAGAGGAGGAAAAGTGAAAAGAAGCTGTGACTTTAGTTCTGATTGGAGTAACTGAGAAATTACAAAGAAGAAAGGTGGGAGAGCAGTTAAATCATCAATAACTGCTGAAGAAATGACTCTGAAACCTATAATGAGTAGTTTGGTGTTTCTTTTAAATTACTCAAAATTTAATAACAATTTTGAAACTTCCATTAATATGATCTCACATCTTGAGCTAGTACATTCTGCAACACGTGAACATTGATACTCACTAACGAGATCTACACATCTGAAACACAGAATTACATTTTTAAATAAGTAAGACAGTAAGGCATAATTTCAAAGGAGTTTCACTATTTAAAGGTTTTCTTTTCCAGTTAAGGTAAAAAATACACATTCCCATGAGCAATAGAAGGCAGATTCTGTTCCTGGCTTCTTATCCTTCAAGGTGACTGGACTGAAAGAACAGATCAATTTTAATTTTTGCCATCTTCCCCATGGCAATGTAAAGAAAGAACAGTTCTAAAGATAAAAAGTATGTCTAGAGTTCATGTAGGGAACTGAAGTCAGCTATGGCCGAATTGCATTGCATTGAGCTACCCATCCTCATCCTCCCTTCCCGGCTTACAAAGTCAGTAGCAGGACTAGAAAAGAAAAACAATGTCGCAGAAAAAGGCTGGTGCATCTATGAACCATTCTTCTTTGCCACCTGCATCTTCTAGAAATACCCAGGGTCTAAATTTGCATGAACTAATATTCTATCCATGAGCAGGAATTGTAATTATACAATTTCATAAAGAGAGTAAAAAAATACCTTCCACGCACATAGGGGTGAGAGAGCCAGTCTACTTAGGGACATTTTAAATACTAAGTGTGTGGTATTATCCCTTCACAGAGCAAATAATAGAATGCCTCATCATCTTACCTACTACTTCTATTACTGTGAGCAGTTACCTTTAAGTATATTAAAGTCCAATTAATCCACATTTATTGAAAATTACTTTATGCTAATGAGCAGAAATAAAAGAAGGGCAGAGATAATGTATCAGTACATTGCATTAAGTAAAACAGGCAGCATCTGTCATCTTAACTGTACTTAGCTCTCGTTTTATGAAAGAGCATAATTAAAATTATCTTTATCAACTTTCCCTTGACATTAAGTCTTAAATATTGTGAGTTAAATTTACTTCCTGATTTAATAATAGAAAAATAAAAATAGTTACCTTCCATGCAGACAAGGATTTGAGAGACAATCATTTGTATTTGCTTCACAGTGTGTTCCGAAAAATCCACTCTTGCAGTCACAGGCATAATGATTGATGCCATCAATACAAGTTCCATCATGGAGACAGGGTTCTGATAGACATTCACCTATATTTACTTCACAATCAATGCCTACAATAGAAGAGACAAGACAAAACATGAGACCATTTAAATGTAAAACTCCAGTGTTTGTTCATTATGGTAAACAACACCAAGACATCAAGACTCCCTCCCTGTAAAGGTAATTTGACACACTGTAGCAAAAAAACAAAAAACAAAAAACAATCCCCCACATTTTTCAAGGTTGAACATGTTTAGAAGTCTATGAACTCTCACACTACTAATTTAATGTAAATGAGAAAAACAAAGCACACTTGATCTACTTAAGAAATTTGTTTTAGTGTGAGGAATTGCTAATTGAGAAAATTAGTGAAGTAATGAATTATATCAAGTTGTCACTATAAATACTAATTCATAGGTTTTTTCCATAGTTTTTTTTAAAAAATGATTTTTTTTAAAGATTTTATTTATTTATTTGACAGAGAGAGAGACAGCCAGCGAGAGAGGGAACACAGGCAGGGGAGTGGGAGAGGAAGAGGCAGGCTCCCAGCAGAGGAGCCTGATGTGGGGCTCGATCCCATAACGCTGTGATCACGCCCTGAGCCGAAGGCAGACGCTTAATGGCTAAGCCACCCAGGTGCCCCTAAAAAATGATTCTTGACAGTCAAATATTTCTCGCTTATAGGAGTTAAGAAAGAGTTTGAATTTTTCTAACTTTGGTCTTGGTTAGTCTGCTAATGGGCTGGCTGAGATCTCTAAATGCAACCTAATTTTGGCAAAATACCTAGTGTTTTCAAAGGCCAAGTTTTAAATATTTATTAAGCACCTACCATGTACTACCTCTGTGCTCAACTAGGGGTACCAAACAGAATAAGGAAAAACAAAACAAAACAAGAAAAGAGAGTGACCCTGTTAATCCAGAAACGTGATGTCAGAGACAATATTTATAGATAGAAAACATCTGGAGAACAACATAAACAAAGCTTAATGGAAAGCTAGATTTCATTTCAGGTTTTACATGTGAGACATATGAGGAAAAAGTAGAAAGGCATGGTAAAAATCATTAGAATAATCCCTCTGTCATTGTGTCCATCTGTACTGAGCATCTAGCCACCATCAGTTGAGCAGTGACTGGCATGCCAGGCCTTGTGCTGAAGCCTGCAGATAATATTGCCTTAGTTAATGGTCATCTATCCTGGAGGTAGATATCATTAACTCTAACTCACTGGTGGATAAACAAAGGTTTGTAGAGTTTAAATAATGTTTTCAAATCACAGGCCATAACAGCAGATTGGGATTCAAATCATGTGGACTGTTCTGCAGCTGCTATGGTATGTGCATAAACTGCTATGCTGAGTAATACAATAGATACTGTTTAAAACAAGACAATAGATCCAAAATAGTCTCTTATGAAAGCCCCACATCACCAACACAATACTTAATTACAGTTTCAGCTCTCCCAGAAATGGAATCCTAAACCAGGCAGTCAGGAATCACCTGCTCAGCACTAGTTAGGTAGTCTGTCTGATAGACTCCCGCCAGCCCCTAATGATTGCAATAACCAACCCGCTTTTTGTCTTTTTTTTTGATCTAGTATAACTTCCTTGTTCCTGCTCCCTTTAGGCTATAAAATTCATTTTGCACAGCTCCTCAGAGCTCCAGTCTATGTATTAGATTGGATACTGCCCCATTTGAGTCTATTTTTGGGCAAGCAAACTCTTAAAATTTTTAATATGCCTCAGTTTATCTTTTAACAGTTTCAATTAAAAATATGTCTCTTACAGCTAAGAACATAATGTTTTGTTGAGAATAAGGATAAGCTTATTAAATACGAAGCTATTACAATGCTTAAAACAGATAGTTATAAATAAGCTAGTTGGAAATAAAGAGAAGCTTGCGAACAAGTTTATTATGAAGAAAATAATAATAATGACAATAATAATAACTGATACTTGGAGACCTTACCATGTGCCAGGTACTGTTGAGAACTTAAATAGATCAACTTGTTTAAACTTTACAATAGTTTTCTGATGTGGAAATTCCTCTCCCCATTTTATAGAATAAGAAAATAAAGCACAAGGTCTCACAGCTAGGAGATGGCAGAGCGCGTGCTGTTAGCCACTGTGTGATACCATCATACTACATCTTAATATGTAACAGTGAGGTGTCTGTCCTAATGAGAGAGCAAACTGAGTACTTCGGGCATTTAAGAAATGGAAGTAATTAAGTCTATATCTGAGAAAGAGGATCAAGAAAGCTTTGTTTTTCATAGTCCATAGTCTCTCATGTTTCATTCCCCCTTCTGATACCCCCCCTTTCTTTACCCCTTTCTTCAAACTGAAGACTTCAGAGGGGAGGGGGGTGGGGGAATGGGATAGACTGGTGATGGGTAGTAAGGAGGGCACGTATTGCATGGTGCGCTGGGTGTTATACGCAACTAATGAAGCATTGAACTTTACATCGGAATCCGGGGATGTACTGTATGGTGACTAACATACTATAATAAAAAAATCATTAAAAAAAAAAAGAAAGCTTTGATGGTCATGTGAAAAGGAACTAGAGAAAATTAATATAAATAGTTTGAAAGAGTACCTTCTGTGTGAGTTAGGTCCTATCTCAGCATTTGTTTGCATACCAGCAAAAAAGCTGGGGAGGACAAGGCTACTGGCAGATAGGCAGCCATTTTACAAAGTGATATCATAACTAATTTTCTTATCATTTGTAGAACTATTTATTCAAGTGAATGTTATTTAGAGCAGTCACACTGGGAGTCTGTGATTTATTGCAAATGAGGCTTCAAATGCAAAAAATATTTTTGGAAATTCTCTTTGTAGACTGTCAGTTTTCAAGTCAAAATCCTATTATGTAATGGTTACTTTTTTTTTTTTTTTTACCATAAATGTTATTACCTAAACAGAACTTTGAATAATAATGATGCTATAAAAATAATGTATGTAAACTGGTCAAATCCACAGCTGCATTTAAAAGGACCATCAAAATTTAGGTTCAGAATGTGGACTGAACAATCTTAATAGTGCACATTAGACTATTAATAAATAAAAACAAAAAAGGATCCCCTTTCCTAATCTCAGTGGCTCATGTCACACAGGTATATTTCTCATTCATGCTCCATGACCCAGGTGAACTACAGATCCACTTTCCACTCTCTTCATTCTGAGGCCCAGGTTAATGGAACATTCTCTACCTGGAACATTGTCATCATTGTGGGACAGGGGAAAGGGTGCTTGGCAAACATATACTAGTTCTTAACTCTCTCACCTACATTTCATTTGCTGATCCAAGTCACATGAGCAAGCCAATCATAAATGGGCTGGGGATGAGTATTTTTCCATCAGGAAAGAGCAGATATTTGTGACAATAGTAATATTTACTGAAGACACATGCATCATCTAATCTCATTTGTAAATGAGGGTTATTTATTAGGACACCACAGGTTACTGAGATGATAAAGTCACACTATGTATTTAAAATGACTAGTCCGGGGCCTGAAAAATATTTAAGACATAATTACGATTTTTTCTTGACAAAAACCACAACTACACTGTATCAAATGAGTGATTTTGCTGTTTCCAGAGGTGTTATTATTCTAATTAATAAGATGAGTAAACAGTGTCTCTGTAGGACTATGTAGAATGCTGGCAGAATCAGTGATAAAAATGTCAGTTAAAAAGAGATGGTCAATCTCCCAGAAAGTGTGGGGCAAGGAGTAAAATGATAAAAGGGAATTGGACAGGATACCTCTAGTACTACTTAGAGACAGGAGACTTGACAGAAGATACTATTTTCTGCTGTATTCTCTGTAAAGAGGGCAAGAGTGTCTCAATTTTACCAGAGAAACATCATCAACAGTACGTTAGGAGCTTTTTACTCCCCTACTGTTTTATCCATTAAGTAAACTGTAGTCATAATTTGACTTTGGATGTAACCTCTAGAGACACTAAGACTGTAATGATCAACTGAATTGGACATTCTGATCCTTGTAAACTTTTTTTTTCTTTAATTTTTAACACCATAATCCTTCAGCACCATACCAGTTATGTCCTCTTCTTACCTTTTTAACTTCATCTTATTCTATCCTTACCCTTGACTATTCTGTTGTATTTACACTGACCTTGTGTCTCCTCGAAAACTTTGCTCCTCTTCCTAGCACTCTCTTTTCCTAGACTTCACACAATTCATCCCTTCACTTTCTTCAGGTGTTTATTCAAATGCCATTCTCAGTGAGGCCTATTTCACTACACTAGTTAAAACTGCATCCTCTTCCCCAATCACAATCGCCGTTATTCTAATTTTAATGTTTTTCCCCCATAGCAAGTAAAAATCTGCTCATTTATCTTTTCTTTCTTTCTTTTTGTTTGCCTTTCCCATTACAAGCTTAGCTCCGTGAGGACATAAATTTTGTTTGTCTAGTTCAATGCTTCATTCCTTCAGATCATTGCGGTGTGTGTGTGTGTGTGTGTGTGTGTGTGTGTGTTTGTATTTTGCTTTATACATCATTTTTGTTTTTCCTCAGAAGTCTCTGTGTCTTCCCAAGCAAGACTAAAGCAGTTCTTGAGAATCTGGGGAAACTGTCTGTCCTTGCAATGGTGAGAATCAGAATCAGGAATGGAGTGATCCCGGGGCTCCTGGGTGGCACGGCGGTTAAGCGTCTGCCTTCGGCTCAGGGCGTGATCCTGGCGTTCTGGGATCGAGCCCCACATCAGGCTCCTCCGCTATGAGCCTGCTTCTTCCTCTCCCACTCCCCCTGCTTGTGTTCCCTCTCTCGCTGGCTGTCTCTATCTCTGTCAAGTAAATGAATAAAATCTTAAAAAAAAAAAAAAAACTCGGATCTTACACATCTGTGTTAAAAAAAAAAAAAAAAAAAAAGGAATGGAGTGATCCCTCTAAGGTGTGTGCCTGAAAGGCATGTCTTATCTGCGCAGTCAAGGGGAATTATTTAATGGAATCTCTATTTTTCCCCACCTCAAATAGAAAAGCTTTCATGATAAGTTAAAAAGTAATAAGGTGTGGAGAGTGTTAGACTTTGGTTCAAAATGATCTCCTATACATAATTACCAGCCCTAGAAAGAAGGAATGCCTTGCTCAAGTTTGGGCGCCCTCACTGGTTGCTGCGTGGTGTATGAGAGTGACTCAGTTTGGCTCAGCTCTGAAGGATGCTTCAGCATGCCCCGAGTGATTAACTGAGGCTTCTGTTAGAACCACATCTTGTTTCAGCATCTTCCTTTCCCAGTCCTACTTCTGTTTCTCCCTCACAGGCATTGCTGTTGAAAGCAACCTCAAGAAGTTCCCTGCACGTAAATCTCAGTTTCTCTTTTGGGAAGCTTGACCTATGAAAAATTGTCCAGGAAATGAACATTTTCCTAGGAGTCCTTTTCAGTATTCAGTTAGAAACAATAAAGAAGTATTGATGGTAAATAAATTATAGTTATTAGCAAAATATATATCACTAATGCAAAAATGAAATCTTGATTTAAAGTTTGAATTTTCATTTCAAATGCCATAAAACAAGTATAACTACATTATATACGTTGATCTCAAGAGATGCCCTATAGTACTATATGTTGAACTGCTGTATATAAGTGCTGAATTATTAGGTATTGGGTTAAACAAGCATGGATTAAGCAGTTAGTTAACAATCATTTTGCTAATGTTCTCATTGCTTGGGAAGATTTTTATGGGGACATTGTATAACCCATATGTATTTTCAAAAGTGCTCCCCAAAACTTTTCCTGATGCTTTATTTTTTTATCTTTAAACATCCCAAGATTGGACAGGGGCTGCTAAAATTCATTATAGTAGTCCTTAGAGCTCTGGGCAAAGGACAAGTACCAATAAATATTTGATGATAAAAATAATGAGGATGATGACAATGATGATAATGATACTCATTTGAATTTTATCTCTCCTCATCTTTTCATACCTCTTTTATAAAAAGAACGGGGCAACTCTTCAATATGAGGCCAGGATTAAATGAATGCTTCTCTCTCTTAGACTTCATTACCATAGGAATGTGGCCTGACATTACAGTACTTCATAGTTCATTGGAAAAGTCATAAAAACAATTACTATGCCATTAGAAGGAACTTTTGAAGAGGAGATTCAAAGTACCCTTCACAGAATTGCTAAGACAAGCAAAAACAATATTCCAATTCATATATGTTGCTCCTTTACTGTTTTTAGATCATACCAAATGAAGAAGTCAAGAAAGGCATGTGAAATGAGGCATGTGTTTAATTAGGCAACTATATTGAGAGCTTTGGAAAAGTGAGAAGTTGTTCAAGGTGAAGGTGTACAGTGTAAATGTAAGTGCAAATAGGCATATGAGGATGGATTAAAAATGGAAGATACCAGAAAAGAGGAAGTGTTAATATTCATAACAGAGTGAGAGAGATGAGCCAGAGTCCTGTTTTAATGTATAGATAAACATTATCTCAGGTATTCACTGAAATTAGCATGTTAAAATAATGGCAGAACTTATGAGATTCACACATATCAAAATGCAAGTTATAATTTATTGACTCACTCTAATACTAATATATTCAGAGGATTTTATTTCAGATGAGATCTGGCATGTTCAGGGTGGTATGGCCGTAGACCAGAGGATTTTATGTCAAAGAAATTATCTGGTCCCTTGCTAAGGTCATGCAGAAAACAATACATTCTTTAAAGTATCACTCAACAGATTCTGGTACAGTTAAAATAAACAGGTTTGATTAGCTATATATAAAGTAATAATTTCTACTTCATACTGCTTAGGACTCTGGTGAGGATTAAATGTGCCTGCACAGTTAGTGTTTTGGAAATACCTTTGAGGACACACTTTAAGAATGATTTTTCTAGACTAATCTGAATGAGTGCCCAGAATACCCTATATGCAGTTAGTGTGTGTTGTTGAATTTCAGCAGTCAGACTGTTGCACTCCATGTCCCAACTCATATGTCTAAGGATTGAGATCATTAGGATTAATTTTATGACTTATTATATAAAGATAAATGCATACAACTCTTTGTTTCTGATTATGCATACCTTATTCAGTCATCTTATACATCATAATCATATTTCATTTTATATGTATGTGGCAATCTTTACATAACAAAGAATGTACCTCAGTAGACAAGACCGAATACTATAAACAGCTATTTAAAAAAAGAAGTTTGGAGAAGAAAGTGATTTTATAAAAAGAATTCTATTTTAGGCTACTTGTGTTTTACATTTAGTAAAAATAAGAAATAATATTTTGCTATGCTTAAATTTTGAATATAGGACAATTTTATTTTAAATAAATATAACTGATACTCAGTGGGATATACCAACATGACTAGTTTCAAAATATTGAATGTCCATGTAACCACCCAATGTGGCTCACCTTTCCTGACTGTCCCAGCCTCTCTACTGTGACTATCCAGACTTTACCTCCAATAAGTAAGAGATGACCTGTGGCACATAAACTTTAGAGTGTGCTTATATCAAACTGATTGTTACATAATTTTATCATGACCTCTTAAGATAAATATCATAAATGTAAATGCATTTTAAAAAGCACCTCATGTAAATGAAATGACACTTAATTAAATTTTGTTGAATCTTGGTGGATTGTAATTTTTTGTATTTGGTAACAGTCAGAAGAAAACAGGTGTTTAATAAACTTTAGTAGGTCGAATTATATTTCTATATAGGGGAAAGACATCTTGAGCACTTTAAGTCTTTCTTTAATAATTAAAAAAAAAAAGTAAGATTAAAAGACCTACAATTACACATCTGGCGGCTGACAAATGAAAGCACTTACAGAGTCCTGGGGCTTCGAACAAAATGTGTGACATTTTGCAATGCATGTTTCTCTCATTTCTGACAACTCTACCAGGAACTCCACAAAGGAGATCAATGAAAAGCTCATAGTTTTTATTCTTCATTTGAATGGGCCCAAAATCCAGGGTCTTGATGAAATTTAAAGATTTTGTTTACCCCCTACCCTCCAGGTTATGCACAGAGACATTCTGATATCAAGACTGATTTAGGTTCTGTGAGTCAATCTAACACATCAAAGAGAAACCCTCTGGGAAAACAAGGCAGACCTACCAGTCCCTCAGCCCAAGCTGTGAAGCAAGATAGAATAGAAAATAAATGTTCCTGATTAGAACCAAAAAAACCCCTGCAGCTTATAAAATTTGGGGACCCTTCTTTAATAATGAAAATGCAAAATATGAAATCAGGCACAAACCTTAGATGAACCACTTTTAAGTGAAAGTCCCTAAAGTTTAAATCAAGTAGCTTCATAGTAAATTCATCTCGAATTGCTATTACTCTCAATACAAAGCTTCATGGAAAAAACTGAACAATCTTCTAATTAATGTTATTTCCACTGTTGTCTATATGTCTATTTCCACAATTTGCTTAGGTAGGACGTACACTTTAAAACTAAGTCAATTTCACCATAAAACTAAAAATCCATGATAAAAAATATCCAGTGAACTTGCTGCTTTCAGATTTAATTTTCCAAAATTAAAGGAACTTTGACTGAAGTGCTTGTTTTAATCCTTAAATCAATAGCATAACATTTTACTTACACAGAAGGGATAAGCAATGGCTTATGGACTGCACATCAATTCATAGTTTGGTAAAACAGTATTGTTTCTGGAGTGGCATTTTAAAAACTATAATATGTCTCTAAAATATTTAATTTTAAAATCCAGTTAAAATGAAATGTTAGGTGATAATCATAGCACTTTATTTCTTTATGGCAGTTTATGATTTACAAATAAATTTCATGTGTTCATTTGATTTATTCCTTACCCAAGCTGTCAAGTTAACGTTATCCACAGGAAATAGATGAGGCACACTGAGAGCTGTACTGCTCAGTGACTTCGTCCTGTAAGAAACAGTCATAAAAGCAAATTTCAAAGTAATGTCTTCTGATTTAAAACGAATGGTCCAATGTATGCTATGTAGGAATCAAAGTGTTTAAAGGTATAAAGATACAAGGGTGTTCTGGTAAATGTTTAACATCTTGCTCTTGGAAGAAAAAACTATGAGGGGAAAGGTCTTATTTATAACACTATCTAATTCCCCCCCTGTGCAAATCATCCCATCTTTTTGAATTTCAATATAGCAAAATTATGCCAACCAGCTCACAATGTTCATAAAAATTTAATAATCAGAATTCATAAGCCAGTGTGAGCTGGCTCTATCACACTACTAGGAAGGTACTTTCCTGACTGCTGTTTTGAAGTTGATTAAGACATCAGAGAAGTGGAAACATGTGAATAATGGATGGGTAAGGCAATCCAGACGGTTGGTTATGGAAGTTGGGATGTGGCACTGATATGAGAAAACTTGTGTAATGTATGTGTGGCAAAAACTGTTCTGCAACACGGTGGAGGATAATATCATCATTAATCAGCATAATGGGGCTGAGAATTAAAAGGTAACTTGGGGGAGGATTTACAGGACTATGAGTATCAAGGTCATAGAGATCATTTTACTAAAAACTCACTGAGTCTTATGTACAAGGCAAGCACTGTGGTAATAGCAGGGCAACAGGCTTAGGAACCATTTTTACACTCATTTTACAGATAAAACTTAGCCACAAGGATGACATGTAACCTCTTGAATTAACTGGTGGAGCTGGGATTCCAACCCAGGGAAATATGAGAGTATTTGCTATACATTCAAATAATTTTGTGAATGATATATCAGGGAGATTTCAACTTTCTTCTGTAAAAACAAGAACAACCACTGAAAATTATGTATCAAGGCTAGAGACAAGGGGCATAGTAGGGCAGCAGTTTTATCAGTACCATTGTTAATCGGTAAGACCTGAACTGTGATGATGATAATGCCAATAAAAACAAGTGACATAAAAAGGCATCTCCATTTCATTTGAGCTCATCATCAAATTCTTCTTCCTCCTTTTTTTCATAAAAACATATTAAATTTTTAAAAATCATGGAAACGAAACAAAAATAATTTCTGTAATCTCATAATCTTAATATTTTTGTATATTCCCTTTTTATATTTTAGCTTTGTCCAAATGTTTAGCGCTTTCATACTACAAAAAAACACTGTTATCTACACAATGATAACACGTTGTGGGTTTTTTTTTGTCCATTATGCTGCGTGGTCTTCAATCATACCATTTTAGTGACTGCAAAATATTCCATAGAGAATATACATCATAATCTATCTAACCACTTTCATAATAAAGGTTATTTTGTTTCAACATTTTACTAATACAAATAACTAATGAAGACCTTACGCATACTTACACATATATTTTTTTGAGTTATTGTTTCTCTTGATAATTTACACAGAGAAATATTTCTTCTATGAGAAATTATTATGTCAAATGAATATTTAAACCTCACCAGTGTCTACCTCACTAGCAGGCAGTGGCATGCATATTCAAACACTGATGCATAATTTTCACCAAGAAAAGTGGCTATTTTTTTAAAAACCAGCAATAACCAGTAGCAGTAAGGATGCAGTGAAATAAGCACTCTCTTATATTTTTGGTTGGTCTTCAAAATATAAAATTCTATTAAAATGCAGAAAAACAAAATACTTTAGTAAGTAATTTAGCCAAGTGCTCTAAAGTTTCTTCATTTGCAGCAAAAGACAGACATGCCCAAATGCATTTTCCATGAAATTCTACTTTGGAAATTTGTCAAAAGGATGTGTTCAGAAATGTTTCAAAATATACCCAGAAATATGATTATTTCAGTATTTTTGATGAAAGTGCAAATTGGGGAGGAGGTTAAGATGGCGGAGGAGTAGGGGACCCCTTTTTCAGCCAGTCCCCTGAGTTGAGCTGGATAGGTACCAGACCAGCAGGAACATCCACGGAATCAGCCTGAGACGCAGGAAGATACATCTGGATCTCTACAAATGAACATCTCCAGTGCTGAGTATTGAGGTACGAAGCGGGGAGCCGTGAAACCGCGCACAGATATCAGAAGCTAAACAGAAGGGGGAGGGAGCCGCCGTGTCAGGGCGCCGGGAAGCAGTAGCCACCTGCACGGGGAAGCAGACGGACCGCGGACGGCACCCGCGAGACAGCAGACTGAGAACGGGAGCTCCGGGAGTGCGCGCGGCGTGGCTGGCGGGCCACCTGCACTGGGGAGCAGGCGGACCACGGACCCGCACTCTGGAAACAGCAGACTGAGTCAGTGAGCCGGGAGCGTGCGCCACCAAGCATCTCACGGAGCTCCGGAGCTCCGGTGTGCTCACTGGATCCAGGCTGAGTCTGGGAGCTCTGGGAGCATGCGTGGGGCGGCTGGTGACTGGCGGCTGGCAGCTGGAGGGCCACCTGCATGGGGGAGCAGGCGGACTCGCGGTCAGCACCCGCGAGACACCAGACTGAGACCGGGAGCTCCGGGAGCCCGCGCGGGGCTGCTGGCGACTGGCAGCTGGCGGGGTTGGAAACACAAAGGACAGAGACGCGCCGGCCCTGGAAGTGAGGGCTGGGACACCGGGTGTGGGGCACACAGCCTGGGATGCTGCAGGGCTGAGCAGCACCCACAGAAACAGAGTTAAAGTGGCCAGAACATNTGCTGCAGGGTTGAGCAGCACCAACAGAAACAGAGTTAAAGTGGCCAGAACATCAGTGGAGAACGATCCGCGATCCCTCTGTTCTGAGACAGAGGCTGAATTTCAGCCGCTGCTGCTCTGACTCTCAGAAGAGGCACAGGAAACCACCAGGCAAAGCCGCCAGAGGAAAAAAGCCTGGAAATACTGGCTCACAGGGTGCCCATCCCCATCCCCCCTCGCAGGGGACACGGAGACTCTACCCAAACTGGGTTTTCTGAGTACCGGCAGGCAGGCCCCTCCCCCAGAAGGCAGGCTGAAAAATTAAGAAGCCCACAACCCGGAGCACCTGAGTGGTGCAGTCATTAAGCGCCTGTCTTCAGATTAGGGCGTGATCACAGTGTTCCAGAAAGGAGTCCCTTATCGGGCTTCTCCACCAGGAGCCTGCTACTTCCTCTCCCACTCCCCTGCTTGGGTTCCCTTTCTTGCTGACTGTCTGTCTCTCTCTCTCAAATAAATAAATAAAATCTTTAAGGAAGAAGCCCACATCCCTAAGATCTCTATAAAACAAGGGCGCACGGCCTGGGTCCCAGTCAACACTTGGGCTCTGGACAACCCTGCAATCTCTCTTCATCAGAATGACGAGAAGGAGAAGTCCCCCCCAGCAAAGAAAAGATAATGAGTCTGTGGCCTCTGTCACAGAATTAATACATATGGATGTATCAATACATATGGATGTATCCCAATTATCAGAAATGGAATTCAGAGCAACAATGGTCAAGATGATGAGTAAACTTGAAAAAAGCATCAGAGAAAGCGTTGCTGAGAATATAGAATCCCTAAGGGCAGAAATGAGAGCGAATCTGACAGAAATTAAAAATTCTATGAGCCAAATGCAGTCAAAACTAGAGGCTCTGACGGCCAGGGTCACCGAGGCAGAGGAACGCGTTAGCGAATTGGAGGATGGGTTAGTAGAAGAAAAAACGAAAATAGAAGCTGGTCTTAAAAAAATCCACGCCCACGAATGTAGATTACGGGAGATTACTGACTCTATGAAACGATCCAATGTCAGAATCATCGGCATCCCTGAAGGGGTGGAGAAAAACAGAGGTCTAGAAGAGATATTTGAACAAATTGTAGCTGAAAACTTCCCTAATCTAGCAAGGGAAACAAGCATTCGTGTCCAAGAGGCAGAGAGGACCCCATCCAAGCTCAACCAGGACAAACCTACGCCACGGCATGTCATAGTGCAATTCGCAAATATTAGATCCAAGGATACAGTATTGAAAGCGGCCAGGGCAAAGAAATTTCTCACGTACCAAGGCAAAGGTATCAGGATTACGTCAGACCTGTCTACAGAGACCTGGAATGAGAGAAAGGCTTGGGGGGGCATTTTTAAAGCTCTTTCAGAGAAAAACATGCAGCCAAGGATCCTTTATCCAGCAAAGCTGTCATTCAGAATTGATGGAGAAATAAAGACGTTCCAAAATCGCCAATCATTAACCAATTTCGTAACCACGAAACCAGCCCTACAGGAGATATTAAGGGGGGCTCTATAAAGGTAAAAAGGCCCCAAGAGTGATACAGAGCAGCAAGTCACAACCGATACAAAGACTTTAAAGAGAAATGGCATCATTAAAATCATATCTGTCAATAATCTCTATCAATCTAAATGGCTTAAACTCTCCCATAAAACGCCACAGGGTTGCAGATTGGATAAAAAGACATGACCCATCCATTTGCTGTCTACAAGAGACTCATTTTGAACCCAAAGATGCATTCAGACTTAGAGTAAGGGGATGGAGTACCATCTTCCACGCAAATGGACCTCAAAAGAAAGCTGGAGTAGCAATTCTCATATCAGATAGACTGGATTTTAAACTAGAGGCCATAGAGAGAGATACAGAAGGGCACTATATTATTCTTAAAGGAAGTATTCAACAAGTGGATATGACAATTATTAATATATATGCCCCCAACAGGGGAGCAGCAAGATACACAAGCCAACTCTTAACCAAAATAAAGAGACATATAGATAAGAACACAGTAATAGTAGGGGACCTCAACACCCCACTATCAGAAATAGACAGAACACCCTGGCAAAAACTAAGCAAAGAATCAAAGGCTTTGAATGCCATACTCGACGAGTTGGACCTCATAGATATATATAGAACACTACACCCCAGAACCAAAGAATACTCATTCTATTCAAATGCCCATGGAACATTCTCAAGAATAGATCATGCTCTGGGACACAAAACAGGTCTCAGCCAATACCAAAAGATTGAAATTATCCCCTGCATATTCTCAGACCACAACGCTCTGAAATTGGAACTCAACCACAAGGAAAAACCTGGAAGAAACTCAAACACTTGGAGGCTAAGAACCATCCTGCTCAAGAATGACTCGATAAACCAGGAAATCAAAAAACAAATTAAACAATTTATGGAGACCAACGAGAATGAATACACAACGGTCCAAAACCTATGGGATACTGCAAAGGCAGTCCTAAGGGGGAAATACATAGCCATCCAAGCCTCACTCAAAAGAATAGAAAAATCTAAAATGCAGTTTCTATATTCTCACCTCAAGAAACTGGAACAGCAACAGAGGGACAGGCCTAACCCACTGACAAGGAAGGAGTTGACCAAGATTAGAGCAGAAATCAATGAATTAGAAACCAGAAGCACAGTAGAGCAGATCAACAGGACTAGAAGCTGGTTCTTTGAGAGAATCCATAAAATTGATAGACCACTGGCAAAACTTGTCCAAAAACAAAGAGAAAGGACTGAGATTATTAAAATTATGACTGAAAAGGGAGAGGTCACGACCAGCACCATTGAAATTGCAAGGATTATTAGAAACTTTTATCAACAGCTATATGCCAAAAAACTAAACAATCTGGAAGAGATGGAGGCCTTCCTGGAAACCTATAAACTACCAAGACTGAAACAGGAAGAAATAGATTTCTTAAATAGGCCAATTAACTATGAAGAAATTGAGTCAGTGATAAACAACCTTCCAAATAATAAAACTCCAGGCCCAGACGGTTTTCCTGGGGAATTCTACCAAACATTCAAAGAAGAAATAATACCTATTCTCCTAAAGCTATTTCAAAAAATAGAAACAGAAGGAAAGCTACCAAACTCATTCTATGAGGCTAATATTACCTTGATCCCCAAACCAGGCAAAGACCCCCTCAAAAAGGAGAATTACAGACCGATTTCTCTAATGAATATGGATGCCAAAATCCTCAACAAGATCCTTGCTAATAGAATCCAACAGTACATTAAAAGGATTATCCATCATGACCAAGTGGGATTCATACCTGGGATGCAAGCATGGTTCAACACTCGCAAATCAATCAATGTGATACATCATATCAACAAGAAAAGACTCAAGAACCATATGATCCTCTCAATTGATGCAGAAAAAGCATTTGACAAAATACAGCATCCTTTCCTGATTAAAACCCTTCAGAGTGTAGGAATAGAGGGTACATTTCTCAATCTCATAAAAGCCATCTATGAAAAGCCTACTGCAAGCATTATTCTCAATGGGGAAAAGCTGGAAGCCTTTCCCTTAAGATCAGGAACACGACAAGGATGCCCACTCTCGCCACTATTATTCAACATAGTACTAGAAGTCCTTGCAACAGCAATCAGAAGACAAAAAGGGATCAAAGGTATCCAAATCGGCAAAGAAGAAGTCAAACTGTCTCTCTTTGCAGATGACATGATACTCTATATGGAAAACCCAAAGGAATCCACTCCCAAACTATTAGAAGTTATAGAACAATTCAGTAAGGTGGCAGGATACAAAATCAATGCCCAGAAATCAGTTGCATTTCTATACACGAATAACGAGACTGAAGAAAGAGAAATTAGGGAATCCATCCCATTTACAATAACACCAAAAACCATACGTTACCTTGGAATTAACTTAACCAGAGACGTAAAGGACCTATATCCTAGAAACTATAGATCACTTTTGAAAGATATTGAGGAAGACATAAAAAGATGGAAAAATATTCCATGCTCATGGATTGGAAGAATTAACATAGTTAAAATGTCCATACTACCCAGAGCAATCTACACTTTCAATGCTATCCCGATCAAAATACCGAGGACATTTTTCAAAGAACTGGAACAAATAGTCCTTAAATTTGTATGGAACCAGAAAAGGCCCCGAATCTCCAAGGAACTGTTGAAAAGGAAAAACAAAGCTGGGGGCATCACAATGCCGGATTTCGAGCTGTACTACAAAGCTGTGATCACAAAGACAGCATGGTACTGGCACAAAAACAGACACATCGACCAATGGAACAGAATAGAGAACCCAGAAATGGACCCTCGGCTCTTTGGGCAACTAATCTTTGATAAAGCAGGAAAAAACATCCGGTGGAAAAAAGACAGTCTCTTCAATAAATGGTGCTGGGAAAATTGGACAGCTACATGCAAAAGAATGAAACTTGACCACTCTCTCACACCATACACAAAAATAAACTCCAAATGGATGAAAGACCTCAATGTGAGACAGGAATCCATCAAAATTCTAGAGGAGAACATAGGCAACAACTTCTATGACATCGGCCAGAGCAACCTTTTTCACGACACATCGCCAAAGGCAAGAGAAATAAAAGATAAAATGAACTTATGGGACTTTATCAGGATAAAGAGCTTCTGCACAGCCAAGGAAACAGTCAAAAAAACTAAGAGACAGCCCACGGAATGGGAGAATATATTTGCAAAGGACACCACAGATAAAGGACTGGTATCCAAGATCTACAAAGAACTTCTCAAACTCAATACACGAGAAACAAATAAACAAATCATAAAATGGGCAGAAGATATGAACAGACACTTTTCCAATGAAGACATACAAATGGCTAACAGACACATGAAAAAATGTTCAAAATCATTAGCCATCAGGGAAATTCAAATCAAAACCACACTGAGATACCACCTTACGCCAGTTAGAATGGCAAAGATAGACAAGGCAAGAAACAACAATTGTTGGAGAGGATGTGGAGAAAGGGGATCCCTCCTACATTGTTGGTGGGAATGCAAGTTGGTACAGCCACTCTGGAAAACAGTGTGGAGGTCCCTTAAAAAGTTAAAAATTGAACTACCCTATGACCCAGCCATTGCACTACTGGGTGTTTACCCCAAAGATACAGACGTAGTAAAGAGAAGGGCCATATGCACCCCAATGTTCATAGCTGCATTGTCCACAATAGCCAAATCATGGAAGGAGCCGAGATGCCCTTCAACAGATGACTGGATTAAGAAGCTGTGGTCCATATATACAATGGAATATTACTCAGCTATCAGAAAGAACGAATTCTCAACATTTGCTGCAACATGGACGGCACTGGAGGAGATAATGCTAAGTGAAATAAGTCAAGCAGAGAAAGACAATTATCATATGATTTCTCTCATCTATGGAACATAAGAACTAGGATGAATCGGTAGGGGAAGAAAGGGATAAAGAAAGGGGGGGTAATCAGAAGGGGGAATGAAACACGAGAGACTATGGACTATGATAAGCAAACTGAAGACTTCAGAGGGGAGGGGGTGGGGGAATGGGATAGGCTGGTGATGGGTAGTAAGGAGGGCACGTATTGCATGGTGCACTGGGTGTTATACGCAACTAATGAAGCATCGAACTTTACATCGGAATCCGGGGAAGTACTGTATGGTGACTAACATAATATAATAATAAAATAAAAAAAAAGAAAGTGCAAATTGGAATGTATATTGATGCCTAAATCTGAGATTAATTATACTATATCCTCGCGATGAAACTTTAGGCAGCTACTAAAAGCCATGCTGTAAGAAATTCATAAATATTATGGGGGATTTTTAAGAACATATTGCTAATTAAAAATTCAGGTGACAAAATACTATTTGCTATGCAAAAACCCAATTATAAAATACCTCCAATATGTTATCCAAATAATGCTATAGCCCCATGCAAGTGTTACTGTTTACTTCTGGTGATAGGTATTTTGCAATCTTTGCTTTTGAGTTTTCTGTAATTTCCCTATTTCTACCTTGTACATGTATTACTTTTTAATGAGAAAGGTTATATATTGATGGATTAGACTGTTTAATTAAAAAACAGAATGAATATTTTCACGTCCTTAATATCTAACCAATTTGTTTTCAAAGGACCACACTGATTTCTGATGGCAATTTCACTACTTGTGCTTTCTCTAGTTCAAATTTATTGATGTACTGTTGCTTAGTCTTTTATTTTTAGTATTCCTGTGCTATTTAGTTTTATATGTGTTTTGTAAATGAAGCATCATTTGGGATTTTGTTTTGCATCTGCTCTGGCAGACTTAGTCTTTTGAGAGGGCAACTTAAAAATATTCATGCTTGTTTAGGATTTTAGCTGGTCCTGCACCTGACAGACTTCTTTTAATTTTTTTACTCCCTCTTCCCCACCCCTCCATATTTTGCCATCCAGCTCTTTCATGAATCTTCATGCTTTTTTACCTTTGTATCAA
This sequence comes from Ailuropoda melanoleuca, assembly GCF_002007445.2. Classification (NCBI taxonomy): domain Eukaryota; kingdom Metazoa; phylum Chordata; class Mammalia; order Carnivora; family Ursidae; genus Ailuropoda; species Ailuropoda melanoleuca. The sequence continues at coordinate 18,245,859 of NC_048236.1, forward strand.
ACACAAGTGCAGAACGCTGTAATTTCTGAATGAATGAACGATCTTAGAATCCAAACACAGAACTGACAATTCTGTCACACAACTGGAATTGTCTTAAATTTTTTCACATTCACATTAAACCAACTGAAAATAGATACAATTAAAGAAATATAGAAATCAAGTGGAGAGCTTTTTCTTGACCACTGTTCTTTCATTTCTCCATACATAGGTCACTTAATTTTTGATCTAAAACTCCATTCATTTTCTAAAATATTACTTCATCTCATATATTTTTAAAATAAGGAAATAGTTAAATTTCTCCATACAATCAATTTTTGTTTGTTTCATGATGTATTATTGACTTGTCTGAACTAACTCTACTAGATTTAACTCGAAGAGTTCTTTTTCACTACAACTTTCTAATTTAAGAAGTCCCTTTCTTCTTTTACCTAGTAGTGTTTTTCAATATGTTTCTAGGACATCTGTAAGTTTTATTTTTCAGGGAAGTAAGACACTTAGCTAACATACTCTTTGAGAACGTAAATCTGAAATTGACTTTGTGTGGTCTTTTCAGGGAAATGTCAGTTCTGGATCCTATGTGATTCCCACATTACTATCTTCTATCTGTTATTGAAGAGGAGGAGAAAACATAAAGCCACGATGAATTTAACTCTTCTGAAATTGTCCCAGTTGAAAGAAATTCTGGGCAAGCTGATGATATATATATAAGAATATGTTCCCATTCCTCATTCAGTTTTTCACCAAAATAAACCACAAATTGATGGAAACAAAAATTGAGAAGTGACTTACAACAGGAAAACAGGATAAATTTTTGCCAGACTTAATGCTAGTGTGAAAAACCTTTTTCATTAATTTCTTCTGCCTGAAGACCTAAGTCCAGAAGCTCATAAAGGCAGCTTTTCAAGCGGTGGGTTAGTTCTATAAATTCTTTTCCTTAAGGTGCTGGTTAAACGCAGATAAAACATTATACACATTATCATCAGGCTTTGCATATATAGTAGAAATTTCTGCCATTAGATATTATCTTCCTTTGGAAAATGAATTTGAGTGTTTTGTTCACAATGATATATAACAATAAGGGCCATTATGTAGTGAGTCTGTGTGTGTGTGTGGGTGGGTGGGTGTGTACATATAAAACTGTCATTTGATATGTTATTTGATATGTGCGTCAAAAGACCCCATCCATGTTAAGCCTTTAATTCATTAAGTAAATGCTATCAGAATTGGTATACTTCACATCCCCTGGACTTTCTATGGTTATGGGGTAAGAGAAATGACATTCACTCATTTGTTTCCTTATACCCCACTTATGATTTTTTTCTTTAATGTGTGAATTGGTTAGAAAAATCTATGACACATATATAATTTAAGGTACCAGAATTAATTTTACCTTCTCTAGATCTTACCAATTATATATTCTATTCATAACAAAAATTCTGTCATTATTCTTGATGATTAACATCTTGTAATTAAAAACATTTTGCTATGCTTTCTAGCTCTGCCCTTATTTCTGCTGCATTGATCAATACAATCATACTGAATTAATTTTTACTTGGGTAGTTCACTATAAATACAATGAAAACCCATTATTTCATTTTGAAAGTTAGATTGGATACATAAATTTCATTATTCATTAAATAATTAGCGACCCCACTTATATTTCTTAATAGACCCAATCAATTACATAATGATTTTTTTTAAATTTCAGTATGACAAAAATACCAAAAATTACCTTACTTGGTCTTTTAAATTTTGTGCACTGTGGCTATAGTACACGATGCCATTGAAAGCAATGTTTGTTTATACTAAAAAATTTACAGTGAAAATAAACTTCTCATTTAAAAATTACCACTGATAAGACACTAAATTTTCTTTTTTCTTTTCTCTTTAAAAGATTTTATTTACTTGAGAGAGAGAGAGCATGAGCAGGGGGAGGGGCAGAGGGAGAGGGAGAAGCAGACTCCTTGCTTAGCAGGGAATCCAATGTGGGGCTCCATCCCAGGACTCTGAGATCATGACCTGAGCTGAAGGCAGACGCTCAACCAACTGAGCCACCCAGGCGCCCCAAAACACTAATTTTTCTTTTAGAGAATTTGATATATCATAGTTTAGGATTTTAGACTATTTGATCAGTTCTTTTTGTACTCACATTCACATACAGACATATGTTCACATATCAAGATCATTCTTAAATAGTATATTTTACTTTTCCTTGCATGATGAGTAACATTACATAGTTGTGATTATGAACATAAATATGGTATCAGGTAGACTTGACTCAGAATCCTGCCTCTGCTACTCATTTGTATGTATGACCTTAATTTTGCTAGACCTTCCTTATCCGTAAAACTGTCGTAATATTTACTATGCATATTGTTGCTATAGGATTAATTAGCAAGGTGCTAAATAATGGCCATGCTTATTGTTATTATTGTAGGATACTATTAAATATTATTATGTAGGAATTGGGTAAGAAAAGATGATTGGTTTCCCACCTTGGAACATGTGCAGTAGAATAACTCTTTACATGTAAATTGAAATAAAAATGTAATTTACAGTCTTTGATTTCAGAGTGTTTTACAATTTAAGTGAGGATGTTATGAAAATAAATAATAGATGTGCTTTGAGAATTTCCCCTTCTCTACATTTGAATTAATGCGTTGATTCCTAGGTGGGGACTACTTGATGGGAGGAAGTCATTTTGGATTCCTTCGCATCCAGAATATTTTCAATTTCCAAGGGAAAATGCATAGCCCTCAAATTTGTGATTCATTTGTTGTGATTAGATAGAATCCTATTGTCTTTTGAGAACTGACAGCAACTCCATAGGATATAGAATCATAAAACAGCTGATATTGAATATTTTCATGTAAGGAAAAAAAAATCTAGTTGGTAGCAACTGTGAGATAATTGCTTAGTGATTTAGTTTTCATAATTGACACTCATAATGTGTCTTTAAATCAGGTTTTTCAGTAGAATATAGAAATGTACTGTCCAGTACTGCAACAGGTACATGTAGCTATTTAAAGTTGATTAAAGGTAAATTAAATTTAAAATTCAATTCTCCAGTCACATGAGGCACATTTCGGCTGTTCAATAGCTATATGTACCTAGTGACTACTGTCATGTACAGCACAGAACAGACCAACCCCATCATCACAGAATGTTCTATTGGACAGCATTGATATAAACCAGCATTCTTCAACTTAAAAAAATTCCTGGAGTTTTTTGGGAGTTTTTTTTCCCCCTAATCACCCACAGTGTGAAATTTTAATGCCAGAGACATATATTTTATATACCTTGTCTTACATATAAAGGAGAAAGATCCTCCACCCTCACTGAAAATGCATGATGTAGACTTACCGAAAGAGAAAAAAATTCACCCACAGACTAATGTCATGAAGGGCAGAACAGAACTTTGCCATGTGTTCACTTATATTTACAAATTCTATGAACCACTTAATTAATTTTACCTTCCTGAACATACAAATAATTGTAATTAAAATGAATATGATGAGGTGAAATAAACTTTAAAGGTAATCTCCATTTTTTTTTTTTTAAGATTTTATTTATTCGACAGAGATAGAGACAGCCAGCGAGAGAAGGAACACAAGCAGGGGGAGTGGGAGAGGAAGAAGCAGGCTCATAGTGGAGGAGCCTGATGTGGGGCTCGATCCCATAACGCCAGGATCACTCCCTGAGCCGAAAGCAGACGCTTAACCGCTGTGCCACCCAGGCGCCCCCAAATCTCCATTATTCTATTGCTCTGTTAATACTCAGGTCAAACTACTTACATGAAAACTTTTTAAATTTCTTTTTTGTGCTAAATGTAAAATAAGAGTAAAAATAGCTACTTTGGTATCTATCTTCCTACTGTCCTTCTTGTGTGTATCTTTCAGCAAGCAGAAAGTGTGGTAGATACTGAGAAGCAGAAGGAAATCATAAAGTTCTTGCTCATCAGATCAGACAAACTAGTAGAAGGTAAAGATAAGACCAATACCTAGATCTTTCATTCTTTTTACTAAATAATGTCTTAATACATCAACATGAAATGATATGCTAGTTTCAGCTGACACCCACTCACATGAGCCAATTATAAAATTTTTCAGTTTAGTGAACCAGTTGACATTGCACTGTTGGTAGCTCGAAATCAGCCATTGTGGTTATATGTATATCTCAGAGGTCAGGAAAAAAATAAATAATTTATGAATCAGGAGTTTGATTTTTCCCTCAGAGAACTAGTTGTTAAAATTTGCCAACATACCACTGTCAAACACTTTCTTAAGATGATCAAGATTAACCTCCTAAACCCAATTATAATAATTCCCAAACTCTCAGTTAAACCTCTAGAAATTAAACTGGCTGAAATGGCAAAACAAACTCACAACTTCTCCATAAACGCAAGGAATTGATGGGACAACTTTCAGTAAGTCAGTGTTTAACAATGTTTGGCACCAAGTATCATTAAAATTTGCAACAGTTACTCTCTATCAGTAGAACTAACATACAGTGCATTAATGCTAATAGTGTTTGTTTTACAATTAACACTGAGCTAGCCTTCATGAAAATAAACAAATTTGTGAGGAGCACATTATTTACCTAAGTGCTGGTACAAATTTTCTTGTTCTGGGACAGTAAAATGTCAAGGAAAATATACACAAGAGGTTGATCAGGCATGTCATTATTTTCTTTCTTCCTTCCTTTCTTCCTTCCTTCCTTTCTTCCTTTCTTCTTTCTTTCTCTTTCTTTTTCTTTCTTTCTTTCTTTCTTTCTTTCTTTCTTTCTTTCTTTCTTTCTTTCTTTCTTTCTTTCTTTCTTTTTCTTTCTTAACTAAACTGAAGTTTTCTAACAAGGTCATCGATTATACTGATGCCTCTTGGTCTCCACATACCATGAGAACACCAAAGATAAGGGTATAGAGGTTTTGCATACATTGTAATGATTCTTTCTAAGTTTTTTTCCTAAAATAGTATCTTAGTAATCCAGCACTATGAGAAATGAATGAGGATAAATGTACCACGTAAACAATGCACTTTAAAGTTTTAACATTTTGTTGTTGCTGTTGAGTGACATCATAGGTTCAGTGCTTGACACCCAATAATGAATCATTTGTTAAAATATTTTGCAAATAACATCGACTGGGAGAGATAATCCCCAGAAAAAGTCTTGTGGTGATATCAGGTTTTAAGCCATTTCTGAGCAAGTAAATCTCTTTCCTATCCATGAGAATCATCTTTCCTCCATATTTAAGCTTTTCTGTAGACCCTTCTTCCTCTTACTAATTATAACTGAAACCTCTTATAAGTTTGCTTGGCTTTCTCCTGACGACACCAAGTTTTTTGGAACTCTCTCCAGAGGAGACTGTTCATTCTTTCAGATAGACTCAAATAAACAATAGAAAAGGGTTAGCAGAGTTCCTAAAGACCTTTATTCTAACATAATCTTTTAACATTATTGTCCTTTAGAAATTAATGCACGCAGATTAATACTTTCTCCCAACTTTCTTGAATGGTTCTTTCAACAGCCAGTATTTGGAATGACTTTTACAGCAAAGATTCAGCCTCTTTCACCGCAAATAATTTTTCAATTACTCCTATTACAGCTATCTATTACTAGCTCTACACAGATGCACACCTAATGGGACTAAGCATTGTAAACTGTTCTCTATAATTACAAACACCTAATCAGTTCTTTACCAAAAAAAAAAAAAAGATTTATTTATTTTAGAGAGAGAGAGCTCACATGAGTGGGGGGAGGGGCAGAGGGAGAGAATCTTCAGGCAGATTCCCCGCTGAGTGTAGAGCCCAATGCAGGAATCCATATCACGAGCCATGATATCATGACCTGAGCCAAAACCAAGAGTTGAAAGCATAACTGACTGAGTCAGCCAGGCACCTCTAAACACCAAATCACTTCTTTATAATTAAAAACATTCCTGCATTTCATTTCCTTTTGTATCCTAAATATACTGTATTTCTTTGATTCTAAGATGTACATATTGGTCTTAGAAACTTTTTCCCATTTTATGGTGCATAAAATCACAGTGAGTCATATCACTGATAGCACTTTAAATCTGATGAAACATCATTGGTTTTATTGAAGCTTCTTAACAACAGTCCAATCTCTCTTTCTCTCTCATTTCTGCCCACTCCTAATCCTTTCCTTCCTCACTCCTTTCTCTTCCTTTCCAACGCCTTCAGGAATAGATTGACTCCACATTCTTTTTATACAGGTAACTCACAAATATTCATCTGTCATCATTTCTTCTTCTAAGCCTCATACCCTCATTCTGGATGACTTACCTGAAATCCCCACATGATTTTATTACCTTCAAGTTTAAAACAAAACTTGCCTCCATCACTTCTTCCTTATCAACAACCTCTCTCCCCACACCCCCAAAAAAGCAAATAGCCATCCGTTTTTCTAAATTTCCTTCTTTATGCAAATTATCTGAAATTTACTGAATATTATTTACTGTAAATAATTGAAATTTATAGTTTTATTGTTCAAAATTGTACAGGTAATTCCATTTCTAATTCTTTTATAAGTCTGATGCACTAGGTAATTAGCCAATTCTTTCCATTTCCATTGCCACATGTCTAAATCAGGTCTCCATTTATATTTAAGATCATGTAAGGGACTGTTATTTGTTTCTCTGTAACTTAATTTATGCTTCACAGAATATTTAAATCTATCATCTTACAAAGGCAATTCCTGTCTTGCTATTCCCTTGTTCTAAGACTTTCGATGGCTACCTGTTACCAAAAGTTAAAATACAGATTTCTCATTTCTTATTTTTGACTAGTACTGAAGAATTAAATCAAAACTTGTCCAACAATGAGCTTTCTGGAAGAAGAAGAAAAAAAGGGGGGGTATTATCTCAAGTCTTTTATTAAAACATTATAATGTGAAAGAAGAGTTCTAAGATGTGTGTCTTGCAGGAAGATTAAAGATCGATGAACATTATTCAAAGTTCAAGTTGTTCCTAGAATTGAGCACTGTTCACATTCTGAGAAGGTAGTGAAAATGAGGATGCCTTAGTCACAGAACAGGATGCAGAGGCAGTGATTCCAGGTTATAGTTTAGTAGGTGTTGGTTAGAAATTTGAGTTTAGAAACAGGGATGGGGAAGAACAATTTGGGGCCAGGCTTTGGCAAGGGTGTATGGAAAAAATTAGTCTTATAGGACTTTTCAGTTTGAATTTCTAGCTAGTATATAAAAGATGATACAAATATTATCCTCAATGGAAATATGGAGACATTTCTTAGCTTTACTACCAGCTATCTATTTATCAAAGCAATAGTTAACCAGTATTTCAGTGCTAGAACTTTTGAAATCTAAATTGAGATGTCACTGTTGATTTTAACATTAATTATATTAACTTAATGTGGTAATGCAGTGCATTTGAGGAAAGTATTAGATTTTCTATAGCAACTAGTGTGAATTAGTATTACAGTTTTCTATTACTTTGTTTAAAAAGTAAGGTATAGGGGGCAACTGGGTGGCTCAGTTAGTTAAGGATCTGCCTTTGGCTCAGGTCATGATTCCAGGGACCTGGAATCAAGCCCCACATTGGGCTCCCTGCTCCACAGGTGCCTGCTTCTTCCTCTCCTCCCCACTCATGCTCTCTTATCGCTATCTCTGTCACTGTCTTTCTCTCTCTCTCAAATAAATAAAATCTTTTAAAAAAGTAAAATATAGTCAAATATTAATACCAATAAAAATTAATTTGTTATGGGAAACAGTATGGGGTTTCCTCAAAAAAGTAAAAATAGAATTATATGATCCAGCAATTCTACGTCTGGGTATATATCCGAAGGAAACAAAAATACTACATTAGAGAGATATCAATGTTACAATGTTAACAGTAGCATTACCTATAATAGCCAAGGCATGGCAACAACCTAAGTGTCCATCAATGAATGAATGGATAAAGAAGTTGTGGGAAAGATATAAAATATATATTAATAATTATACATTATTTATTATTGTATATTATATAAAAATGAGCAATATTTAGATATTATATGTGTCTATATAAAGTGGAATATCATTCAGCCAAAAAAGGGAGGAAATCCTGCCATTTGCAACAACATGGATGTACCTGAAGGATATTATTCTAAGCGAAGTAGTCAAAGACAGATACTGTCTGATCTGTCACTTACATGTGGAAATAAAAACCCAACCAACCAACTAATCAACCAACCAAACAAACAAAAATTCATAGAAAAAGAAATCAGAGTTGCGGTTACCAGAGGTGGGGGGTAGAGGTGCAGGAATTGGACCATGGTCAAAATGTGCAAACTTTCAGTTGTAAGATACGTAAGTACTGAGGGTGTTATGCACAACATGATGACTATAGTCAACACTGCTGTATAGTATGTTTGAAAACTGTTAAAGGAGTGAATTCTAAGAGTTCTCATCACAGGGAAAAATACACCTTTTTTCTTCCTTCCTCCCTTCCTCCCTCCCTTCCTTCCTTCCTTCCTTCCTTCCTTCCTTCCTTCCTTCCTTCCTTCTTTTCTTTTCTTTTTCCTTTTCTTTTTTTTCTTTTTTCTTTTTTCTTCTTTTTTTTTGCAACCAAATGACATGATGAATGTTAAGTAAACTTATTTTGGTTACCATTTAACAAGGCAAATAAGTCATTGTGCTGTACCCCTTTGAATGTATACAGTACTATATATCTCAGTAAAATTGGAAAAAAAACTCCCTCTCAGAAAAATTTATTTATTTATAAAAATTCTAACAAATATGAACACTATATTTAAATAACTACAATGGTAAGAAAGTATTTCCCTTGTTACTATTGATTCTCTTATATCTTATATTCATCTTCATTGCTCTATTCAGAAGCCCAAATTAGAGAAATCTGAGTCATCCATGAATTCTTCCATCCCATATCCAACTTTTCTATAACAATACATCCTAGGTCTGATTTCTTCTCTATTCTCCTAGCAACTGCCTTGGCTTGGTTTCACTATGTCTTAAGTGCATTTTGAAGACGTTATTGCCCTCTCCCCCCACCCCCCCAAAAAAAAGGAAAGGAAAAGAAAAAAAGGATGTTATTTCAACAACATCTTTTCCGGATTTATACTAACCTCTACCACATCAATTTATTTTCTAAAACACAGATAGTATTTTACATGTTTTCTCCTTGATAGCTTTCAATAATTTCTCCTTTTCTCTATGAGAAGAGAAATCCTTATCAAAATATAATACCCATTAGCTGTCATGCCTTCTTAGCCTCACTGTGAACCATTTACAGAACGGAACTCTAATCATAACCGTTCACACTCACTGGAGATGCCTCACCTGCAATAATTTAGATTCCCTTCCCTACCTTCTCCAATCCTGAAGGTCTATTTTCCTTGGAATCTAAATTCATATGCCATGTTATCTTTGGATAATTTTGTGATACATTACAGTGTATAGTTTCTTCCTTTATCTCTAAATATGTCTGTAGAGTTGTCACACCGAAGCTAATTATTTATTTGGAAGACTCTGAGATCATTAAAACTTCATTTCTGAAGTTCAAGTACCTGATACAAATGCCTGTCACTTTCCCCCTAACAGATACGGAGAAAATTATTTTTATTATGATAATTTTCATTAGATAAATGGGTGATTTCTCAGAACTTTTTATTTCTTCATAGATTTTAAGAATGATCATACCAATATTTAAAAATAATTTTTAGTGATCATGGTTATGCCTTGATCATTCAAAAAGCAGGTGTTTACACACATTTTAGTAGTTGCTCTTGAGCTGTAGAATATGTAAACAGCGATGGCCCAGAGGTTTGAAAAATGCATATGAGGAGTTAAAACTGCTTTTATAGTAAAGCTTGTAAAAGCAAGAAGCACTTCTGGGGAAGTCTTTTCAGTTAACTGCATTGCTAGGAGATTGAAGAGAGAGATTTATAATGATGGGTTGATGTTTTCAAACATTCAACAGTCACAGGAGACAAAATTATGACAAATAGCTTGTTTCCAGTGGGAATGGGGGGAGGGAGTATAGGACATCACGTGTATGAGCTGGAGGATAAATGTCTTAGTCGCACCGAACAAGAGAATACAGCTGGTGTAAATAGCATGACCTGGGTAATAGTACACAGAACAAGCAAAGGAGAGGATGATAAATTTAGAGATTGCCACTGTGGTTCATAGTGTGAGTCCATCCAGTGTAAAATTCTTCCTATGGCAATAACCAATATTTAATGTTCCAAAAGAAGATGAAAGCTCACAGACTGTGCCTAGGCGACTTATTCAATGTTATCAGGTGAGAGATTTCTATATCAGTCCCATATGTAATCATTGCACATCTTGAATCATGCAGTTTGAATACTCTTACAGTATTTGCTGGCAGATCCACAAATGGTATTGATGGACATAAAGGTAGTCAGGCTTTTAAAATAATCCCTGTACACTGTTTTAATAATTTCATTTACCATTAAAATATGGTTATCCACTTCAAATGGGACACACACAGAAGCTGAATATCGTTTTGGCAACAAGCTGGGTCACAATACATTTAAAAACATGTTAAACAGAAATATATTAGCGTCCATATAGCCAATAAAATACCAGTCTGCTTCAGAATGTTCAAATTTACTCTTATGTTTCTGTATTTATAATTTTTAAAACTGCTATAATCTTTTAAACATCTGAAATTCTTAGAAAAATTCAGTTGTTATATTATACACTCCTACTCAGATAGATAAAACTCAATTTTCTCAAGTTTTTGTCAGAGGAGATGGACTGAAAAAATAGAACATATTTATCAAGTTATTACGCTGCTACTAATTCAGACCCTGCTTTGAAAACATCAGGAAGGAATGATAAAGAGCAATACAAGGAGCCTGAGTACCAGGAAGATGAACCAGTGAGAAAGAAAAGCCGTGTTAAAAGCTGAAGATATAAAACATGCAGCTCTTTAAGAGTGTTTTCTACCATAATCTTCCTTATTATGCAAGCAGTGGAAGTGAAACATTAACTAAGGTATGCTATGTCCTTTAAGTACAATTATAACAATTTAATCTCATCCTAAGAAATTATCCCAAGGTCATCACACAACATCTAGTTTCAGTAACTACAGGGTTTGTAGATGATAAAATGGATTTTGTACAAGGTATTCATTTTTTTTTTCATGAGGTTCTAGGAGGAAAGTTAGCTTCAAGGTTTACCATGACATATATGGAAAAGGATCACTTTGACATTTCAGAAGTTCTGTTCACTACCTCATAGCTACTAAAGAACAACTAGTGGGGTAGCTGTAGGAAAGCTACCATCCACATATAATGATGAAATATACATTGATAGTCAGTTGTATGCTATACACTCTTGGGATAATAAAATAAGTCATGATAGTTCCTATATTTTAAAGGTATTTTGTTTGAGGACCGTATAACCAATCAAGAGAATGAATAGGAATTGGAACTGGAAGGGATCTCTTTTTAATTAAGGAAAAAAATTATAAAAAAATAATAAAGCTAATGATTGTGCCAGGATTAGAACTTGAATCTCCTAACTGCCAATTGAACAACTTTTGAAAACTGTACTACATTGTCTATAATTCAGGAAAGAATATACAATTTCTGATTCACCTGCATTGTCTTTTTGCCTCTTTCTTGCCCCTAATATATTTGTATAGTGCAGTGTGGATTGGGTGCAAAAGCAGTTAGAGATTTGAAATCAGACATGTTTTGGGCTTTAGTCCTACCTTTGCCACATTTAGATATGGGATGTGGGGAATCATTTTAATTTCAGTAGATACATTAGTTTGCTATTGCTGCATATCAAATCACCACAAATTTTACAGCTTTAAACACCCATTTATTAGTTCACAGTTCTATAGGATAGAAGTCTGGGCAGGCTCAACCGGTTTTTCTCCTTAGGGTCTCAAAGGACTGAAATCAGGTACTGACCAGACTCAGCGGCTCTTATCTAGAGGCCCTAGGAGAAATTGGTTCCTAAACTCAGGTTGTTGATAGAAGTCAGTTCCTTAAACTGTAGGTCCAATGTCTCCATTTCCTTGCTGTATGTTAACCATGCCAATTCTTTAAAAGTAAACTAACACGCCTTCTAAAGTGGTCCTCTCAGTCATCAATGCCAGCAAGGACAGGTCAAGTCTTTTTCATGGTGTGAATCTCTTTGAATTCCCATTTTACAGCTGGAGAAAACTTCCTTTTCTTAAAGTGTTCATGTAATAAATCAGGTGCGTCCAGAGGATCTCCATTTCTCCATACAATTTAACACAATCATGGAACTGATATCTCGTCAAAAATCATAGGTTTCACTCACATTCAAAGCAGTAGAGGTTACACTAGTCTGTCACAAGAGCCTATTTTTTATCTACAAAAATTGAGTTTATGTCTACCATACATGGATGTTGGCAATAGTAAAAGAGCTAATATTTAAAATCCTGATACAACATAAGTAATGAAATTACTATTTTAGTAAATATTTGACTCTCGAGGAAGCATATTTTATTTATAGAGAAGAGTATATGTTAGAACAGTCTTTCTATATTAACCTAAAATCGTTGCCTATAATTTACCCCTACTTTTGAAATCAGAGAGATTATGTGAAAATTTCCATTCACATTCATTCATTGTGTGGCACTGAATCAGCATTGATAGCAATTTGATTCCATGCCAGGTACTCTATTTAGTGAACAAAAACAGTATCTCCCTGCCTTCTTTAAGATTACATTCTAGAAGGGTGTTATACATTAACTAATGAATTATACAAATACATGTGAGATTAAAATAATGAAAAAATACCATGAAGGGAAGATTAATTAATGCTATGAAAGCATCCACTAGAGTAATTCTTAGATGTCAGGAGAGGGCCTTCCCTAAAGAAGCAACTTAAAATGACACCTGGTAGGAGGTGAACGGTGGGCTTTTCAGAAATAAGCACAGGTCTATAAGAGACAGAAATAAGGTCAAAATAGCTGGAGGACATAAAGTCAGAGGGAAGATGCAGAAAATCAGATTGCAAAAGTATTTAGAAACATTGTAGAACTTGTGATAGAACAATTGAAAGCTATTAAAGTGTTTTGAGTATAGAGATAAAATAATAGACATTAGCTGTGAAAATAAAATTGCTCTAATTACTATGCAGATAAAGACAAATAAGCTCCAAAGTAACTAAAAAGACCAAGTCTATATAATAGAGTATCAGAGTAGGTTGGTGGTAGTAGAGACAGAGAGACATAGTTTGTTTTAGTTATCTAGGTTATCAACCAACATAATTTTGTTGGATATGGTAGGGGGGTTGAGGAGCATATTAGGAATGTTTTTAAGATTCCTGGTTAGCAAAATGGATGATTTCTGTGCCCTTCACTGTTTTGAGTTCAAAACTCAACAGTTCTTAACTTGCTGATACTGAGGTGTCTTGGCAACATCCAAAAGGAGATACCAGTTAGGCTGTTTACCATGCTCTGGCTCAGAAAAGAAGCAAGGACTTGAGACAGCAACATGTAAATAACTGCACATAGATGGAAACTGTGGATGGATATAGAATGAACAGAGAAATGGGCATAGGGTTTTGCCTAAAGGATCTTTAGGAGTTAATAATAGGGAAGAGGTGACTGAGCCTGCAAAGGAGCAGACAGATACAAAATGTGGCACAGTGTAATGGAGGTAAGAATGAGGTTAAAAATAATAATAATAAAAATAAAAAATAAATCCAGAAAGAGGGAATGGTCAAATGATCAAGTAAGATGAAATGATCGAGTAAGATGAAGATTTAAAAATACTCAGAACTTTTCAAAAAGAGGTAATTGATAAAATTTGGGAGAACTGTTTTATGAGAGAAATGGTGGTTGAAGCCAAAGATTGCTGATAATCATCAGAAACTAAGAGAGAGTCGTGGAACAGATTCTTCCCTAGAACTTTCAGAAAGCATGACCCTCCTGAAACCCTGTTTTCAGATTTCTAGCCACAAGAACTCTAATAGAACAAATTTCTATTGTTTCAAATCACCCAGTTTGTGGTACTGTTATAGCAGCCCTAGAACACTGACACAGATTTAAGATGGAGTAGACCTGGAGAGATAAGTGAGAAGATTTTTGTTTTTTGCTTATTTACATTATTTGAAATGAGAGAGACACAAAGGTATTTTACACCAGTGCTTAGAGTTCAGCTGATTATATTATATCCCTTCTAAATCTAAAGAACCTCTCATATAATATTTTCAAGTTCTCACATTATCTTGACTTTTAAACTGTGGATGCACTTGACTCTGTCACTGAGCATCTTTCTTTGACAACCAATATTGTTTCCCTTGAAACATTTTCCTTTATTAATAAAGACTTTATAAAGAAGCCATATTATTCTATGTCTAAGTCTGTCTGTTCAGGCTGTTGTAAGAAAATACCATAGATCCAGTGGCTTAAACAACAGAAATTTATTTCCCCATATTTCTGGAGGTTGTAAATGTGAAATCAAGATGCCAGCAATGATAGGGTTCTGGTGAAAGCTCTCTTCCAGGCTTGTAGATGGTCACCTTCTTGCTATGTCCTCACAAGGCAGAGAGAGAGAGAGAGAGAGAGAGAGAGAGAGAGAGAGAGATCAAGCTTTCTGGTACCACTTACAATGGCCCAACTTCCTCATAAGGGTGGGGCCCTGATCACCCCACCTAAACCTAATTATGAAATTAATAGAAAAAATGCAGTCTATATCATTCTATTATGCCATGAACATACAGTCCAACTTCAACTCCTAATTCCATTTCATGTGTGCTTGTAATAGAAGATATAGATATATCCTATATTAGACCTTATATGTCTTATGTCTGTCTATATGCAATATATATTTTAATATATAATGTATAAATATAAATAATATAATAAATAATATTTAATTTATATTAAAATAAATATGTGATATTTACTGTATGGAGTTAGGTTTGGATCTAAGTGCAGGACTGTTCATTTATTTATGTTAAGTTGAACTACCCTAGTCCGTTTTCTTGTCCAGAAAGTCTTTTGATTTTAAAACATTTTTAAAGTTTATTTATTTAAGTTATTTCTGCACCCAATATTGGACACGAACTTACAACCCCAAGATCAAGAGTCACACACTGTTCCAACTGAGCCAGCCAGGCACTCCAAGAGTCTTTCAAATATTACTTACTTTTCCCTGAACACCATCAGTCTTTCCAGTTTGGGGTCTCACATTTAAAATACACGAATCAAAAGTTGATAGAACTAAAATTTTTTAAAAGGCATATACATTCACAGCTGGAGATTTTAAAGCCCCTCTTCCAAACTGAAAGAAATATAGATGATAAAATCCGTAAGAGTACGGCAGATTTGAATAATCTATCAACCAATTCCAACTGAAATTACATAGAGCATTATATCCAACATTATAATATACATTCCTTCCATGTGAGTATATAACATCCACAAAGGTAGACACTGAGCTTGAAGATACAGCAATAAGAACTATGCAACTATGCTGAGTGAAGAAAAACTATGGTACAGAAGAGGAAAAAGATAAAGAAAACAGAGTTTGGGGGACCCATGGGAAGATATCAAGTACTTCATACATGTACCCTCATATTAAGAGTGCTAGAATAAAGCAGAAAACAGAAACACATTGTTGAATAAATAATACCAATAATTTTTCCAAATTTGATTAAAGTTATGCAAAAATGATTCTATGAGCTCAACCCCTAACCAAAGAAAAAACAAAAGGAATATCACATCAAGGAAGAGCATAATGGAACTGCTAGGTACTAGTGATAAGAAAATATTTGAAAGAGGGGCGCCTGGGTGGCACAGCGGTTAAGCGTCTGCCTTCAGCTCAGGGCGTGATCCCGGCATTATGGGATCGAGCCCCACATCAGGCTCTTCCGCTATGAGCCTGCTTCTTCCTCTCCCACTCCCCCTGCTTGTGTTACTCTCTCGCTGGCTGTCTCTATCTCTGCCGAATAAATAAATAAAATCTTTTAAAAAAAAGAAAATATTTGAAAGAATATCAATAAGAAAGACACTACAAAGAATATGTGGAGTGGGGTGGAAGAATAGGAAACCCCAGACTCCTTCCTCCCATGGATACACTGATTTAACATCAACACATGGATCAATTCCTTGAGAAATCCAGAAACTGTTCGAAAGGTTCCTGTACCCTGGGTGAGTGAAAATCCAACCACATCAAAACTGGTAGGAAAAGACAAAATAACCTCTTGCTATTACACCCACTCCCAGCACAATGCCACACACAATCAGGAGGGAAACCCCCAGCTCCCAGTTTCTTTCCGAAGAGTGAACGTTGGACCACACATCTAGTGCCCTGACTTTTTTGGCTCTTACACAAGGGATGGTGATCTATATCTCCTGTCTTGGATTGCTGATGGGGTCTGTCATACACTAGTCTCCTGGGGGCTATGGAAAAAAAAGTCATAACTTGAAATAGTGTTTAGGCACTTGCCACACCTCCCTCTGCCCCAGCATAGTGCAGAGCAAGTATGCAATAAGTCCCTGCTCTTGACTTTTCCCAAGGAGAGAGAGTTGGACTATACATCCAATGACCTAACATTTTTGAGGGCTGCCCAAAGGACTAGCTTCTGTTCCCTGTCTTGGCGTGGTGATGGGAACTGGCATCCTTAAGTCACCTATATGCCAGTGAGAACAAAGATGCTAGTCTGACCTAGCATGAAACTATAATCCCTCCTTCTGATTTAGTGTAAAACAAACAAGTGAAAAAAATCCCAAATCTCAATTTCCCTCTGGGGAAGGAAAGAGATGGATAAGTGTTCGATGATCCAACTTCTCTGGGGATACTGGAGGAACTGGCTTTCGGTGTTCTATTTAAAACCTAATTTCCAAGCCCAAAGTCACTTAGAATTTCTTTTATGCTTTTTCTAGTATTATAGTTTTGCATTTTACATTTTTGGTGTATAATCCTTTTTAAGTTAATGTTTAGGAAATGTGTAAGGTTTGTGTCTAGATTCTTTCTTTTCCTCCCTCTCTCTCTTTTGCATGTGGTTGTCCACATGTTCTAGAATCATTTGGTGAAAAAAAGAAATTTCTTTTATTGTACTGCCTTTGCTCTTTGTCAAAGATCAGTTAACTCTATTTATGTGGTCTATTTCTGTGGTCTCTATTTGTTCCACTCACCTATTTGTCTGTATTTCCACCAATACCACGCTGTCTTCATTGCTATAGCTTTAGAGTAAATCTTAAAGTCGAGTAGTATTAAGTCCTCTGATTTCATTTTTCTTTAATACTGTGTTAGCTATTCCATCTTTTGCCATTGCATTGGAATTTTAGATTCAGTTTGTTGATATGCACAAAATAACTTGCCAGGACTTTGACCGAGATTGTATTTAATCTATAGATCAAGTTGGGGATAACGGATACTCCTGACATTCCTGTCTATGAAATAAAGTTTTTCTCTATTTAGATCTTTTTTTACTTCATCAGAATTTCATAGTTTTATTCACACAATTTTTAAAAAATATTTTGTTGAATTTATACTTAAGTATTTCATTTGGGGGTGTTAATATAAATAATACTGTGTTTTTAATATCAAATTCAATTTTTCACTGATAGTATATAAAATGGCAATAGGATTTTTATCTTAAACTTGTTGCTTGTAATCTTGCTATGATAGCTCTCAGTTCCAGGATTTTTTTGGTGTTTTGTTGATTCTTTGGGATTTTCTACATAGAAAATCATACATTTGAGGACAAAGATACTTTTTTAAAAAAAGATTTAAATTTATCCATTTGAGAAAGACAGAGCATGAGTGGGGTGGAGGGACAAAAGTAGGAAGGAGAAGGAAACTCCCCACTAGGCAGCACTCAACTAGGACCCTGAGCTGACAACCTCAGCCCCTCAGCCAAAAGGCAGACAACTAACCCATTGAGCAACCCAGGTGCCCCCAAAGATACTTTTATTCCTTTCTTTCCAATCCTTCTACCTCTTCTTTCCTTTTCTTGCTTACTGTGTTAGACAGGATATCTAGACTGATGTGGAAAACATTCAGTTACTCACTATTGAGTATGACATTATCTTTTGTAGAATTTTTTTTAAAAGATTTTATTTATTTATTTGACACAGAGAGAGAGAGCACGCGAGCACAAGCAGGTGGATCCAGAGGGAGAGGGAGAAGCAGGCTCCCCTCAGAACAGGGAGCCCAATGCAGGGTTGGATCCCAGGGTCCTGGGATCATGACCTGAGCCCAAGGCAGATGCTTAACCCTCTGAGTCACCCAGATGACCCAACTGTAGAAATGTTTTTATCTAGTGGAGAAGGTTCCCCTTTTTCTATTGACTGAGATATTTTGTTTTTTGATTTTTTTGATTTTGTTTTTTAATGAATGTGTAGTGAAAATTTTTTTTGCATCTATTATTGGATCATATTATTTTTTTTCTTTAACTTGTTGATGTGATTAATTCCATTAATTGATTTTTGAATATTTAGCTAGCCTTGAACACCTGGAGTAATTTCCACTTTGTTACATTGATTTTGCTAATATTTTTTGAGGATTTTTTTATCTGCATTTATGAGTGATACTAGCCTTTTGTTTGCCCATGCCTTTATAAGGTTTTGGTTTTAGGGTAATGCTAACCTCATAGAATGAGTTAGGAAGTGTTCTCTCTGCTTGTACCTTTTAGAAGATTTTACGGAGAATTGGTATAATTTCTTCATTAAACATTTAGAATTCACGAGTGAATCCATCTGGTGGGGTGTGTGTGTGTGTGTGTGTGTGTTTGGAAGGTTATTAATTTGTGGATTCAACTTCTTTAATGGGCAGAGAAATGTTCATAGTCTCTATTTCCCCTAGGATTAGTTTTAGTAGATTGTGTTTTTTCAAGAAATTGGTCCATTTCATCTATATTTCAAATTTGTGGGCACAGAGTTCTTCATAATTTATTTTCCTTTTAATGTTTATGGAATAAGTAGTGACCATCCCTCTTTCATTTCAGGTATTAGTAATTTGAGTCTTCTATTTTGTTTGTTTGTTTAACCTGGCTAACAGAGGTTTATCACTTTTACTATATTTTCAAAGGATAAGTTTTTGGTTTCATTGGTTTCTCTGTTGTTTACCTGTTGCAAATTTCAATGATATTTGACCCATCTTTTAATATATCTCTTTTTTACTTGAATCAGATTCATATTAATCTTCTTTTTCTAGTTTCCTAAAGTGAAAGCTTAGATTTTACATCTTTTTTTTTTTGTAGTGTATGTACTCAACGCTATAAATTTCCCTCAAAGTACTACTTTCAGTGCATGACAAATTTTAGTAGAATGTATTTTCATTTGATTCAATGAATTTTTTAATTTCTCTTGAGACTTCTTTCAATCATGTATTATTTAGAAGCATGTTGTTCGATGTTCAAATATTCTTTAAAAACTCCAGCTATATTTCTGTTATTAACTTCTAGTTTAATTCCATTGTAATCTGAGACTATACTTGGTATGATTTCTATTCTTTTGAAATTTGCTAGGGTATATGCAATGACCCAGAATATTGTAAATCCTGCTGAATGCTCCATATGAGTTAGAGAAAATTTTACAATTGTGCTCTTGTTGGGTGAAATATTCTATAAATGTCAACTAAATCCAGTTTATTGATGTTACTGTTCTTTTTTGGTCATAGTCTAACTGACTTTCTGCCTGTTGGATCTGTAAATTACTGACAGATGTGTTGAAGTCTCCAACTATAATAATGGGTTCATCTATTTCTCCTCCAGTTCTCTTAGTTTTAGCCTTACATTTTAATGTTTTATTGTTAAGTGCATTCAAACTAAGGACTTCTATGTCTTAACTTTTTCTTATTTCTATGTGTCTGCTATAATTGTCCATCTACTCACTTATCTCATTCTCCATTTCCACCTGATCTTCTAAAATACTTATTCTAAATTTTAATATTCTGAAGTTAAATATTAATATTAATCATGCTGTTTAGTAATTCCAACATCTAAGGTCATTTTTGAGTCTGGTTCTGTTGATTACTTTGCTTTTTGGCAATTTTTTTTTAAATTGATCTTTTTGTGTCTCCTTGTTTTGTTTAAATTAGATAACAGACATTGGTATGGAAGCTGAACACTACTTATGACTGGATATGGAATGCCTCTTCTTTCATCAGGACATTAGTATGAGCAGTTGAGTCTATCTAGTCAAAAGTTAATCTTGATTTGGTTTTTGTTCTTATGCCACAAGCTTCACATTTGTCTAGCATTGGGCTTCCACTGCCTTGTGCCTCATTTAGGGGCTGGTGGCCTGGAGGATTTTCTTCAGTGTCACTGTACCATCATCGGCTTTGGCTATTTCTACACGGCTGCACCGCAGGAGACTTTCTATGCACACCTTTCCCCCCTCCAGCGTACACTGTTGTGGGTTTTTACTTGCTACTATCTTTGTGGTGGGGATCAAGTTTTTGTGTCCTGGTCTAACCTCAGACTTAGACAAATCCTGTATGCCTAGTTCTAGGAATGTGTTATTATTAAATTAAAAATGTGTTTATTTTTTAAAAAGTGTGTTTCTCCAGTATCAATCAACCCACAAGCCATTAAAATCACATGGGAGGGATGCCTAGGTGGCTCAGTTGGTTAAGCATCTGCCTTCAGCTGAGGTCATGATCCCAGGGTCCTGGGATTGAGTCCCACATCGGGCTCCTTGCTCAGCAGGGAGCCTGCTTCTCCCTTTTCCTGCCACTCCCCCTGCTTGTGCTCTCTCTCTCTTTCCAAGATAAATAAAATCTTTTTAAAAAGCTTTAAAAAATCACATAGGAAACTTTTAATACTGACACCTAAGTTACCACCTTAGAGATTCTGATGTAAATAATCAGAGTATGAATCCTGGCATTTATATGTCTTGAATCCTTCCTTCCTTGAATCCAGGGTACTGGATTATTTTCACTAGTATTATTGAAAGCAAAGGAACAGACACCTCATTTCTAATAACCTGCCCTATAAATCTTATCTCCCAAATCAGCCTCAAATGCTGATGTTTATTTCCACTGTTCTACGAGACCATTGCTCTAAATATGACACTTAACTTGCTATGCTTTAGTTTAGAAACTATCCCTTGGTAGAAAGTTGGCTTGAATATGAAGATCATCTTGTGTATTTCCTATCTGTCATGCATTGTAGCCATGAACAGTCTGTAGTTCAAATAAAAAGAGTTGCTTTACACATTTCACAAGCTTTATATGTGTTTACAGCAGAAGGGTAGGTCCAATACCTGTTTCTCAATTGGAAGTATAAGTTCTTATTATTGATTATGGGTCAAATATAAATCTATAAAAATGAGATTTTGCCAGATAGGAGGACAGGTTCTCATGACCTTACCCACTATCCAATGGCAAAGTTCTCTTTTTAGATTTATACTAGATTTATCCATTCACGTGACAAAATTGGAGCTAAATTGGCACTATTGCTATTGAAAAGGCAAACAAAAATATTTTTTGAGAAGTGCAGAAATGCTGTAACTTCTTATGAACACTTCTGAGAGTGAGAAATTGGTCTGAGTTTACTTAGACAGGTTAATAAAGTGATATGAAGATATGGAAATTCTGAAGACCCCATATTTTCAATCTTAGAATGTTGGTGACTTTATCAGAACTTAGTCACATGTTCAAGAACCAGTTATTGATATTATCTACTGTGTGCTAGGGATGTTTCTAGATTGTGAACAAAAACATCTCTCTGGGGACACCTGGGTAGCTCAGACAGTTAAGCATCTGCCTTGGGCTCGGGTCTTGATCCAAGGGTCCTGGGATCGAGTCCTACATCAGGTTCCCTGTTCTGAGGGGAGCCTGCTTCTCCCTCCCCTTCTGCCAGCCTCTCCCCCTGCTTGTGCTCTCTCTCTCTCTGTCAAATAAATAAATAAAATCTTAAAAACCGAACCAAACCATCTCTCTGTTCTCAAGGAACTTAAATTACAAGGTTTAGAGATAGAAAATACCAAAATATATAGGCTAAGAATATTCAGATTATGGTAAGCACTGTGAAAGAAATAAAAAGATTATATAATAGATATTAAGTTAATTTATAGATAGGTTAATTCTATAGGAAGGACTTTCAGAGGTGATATTTGATCTGATATCCAAAGTAGTCAGTCATGTGAAAGCAAATGGAAAAGCATTCCAGGCAGACAGGGAAAAAAAAAGTGTTTTCTGTATAAAGAATGGTTTTGAGACGTGTTTCAGGACACAAACAAGCAAAACATAAACTGTTTAATTTAGCTGGAAATAGGAAATGCAGATATTTATTTATTTATTTTTCTTTTTCAAATTTTATTTATTTATTTGAGAGAGAGAAAGAGAGAGAGTGTGCACATGAGCAGGGGGAGGGGCAAAGGGAGAGAGAAAGAATCTCAAGTAGATTTCCTGCTGAGCTCAGAGCTCAACACAGGGTTTGATCTCATGACCCTGAGATCATGACCTGAGCCGAAATCAAGAGTTAGACACCTAACCTACCGAGCCAACCAGGTGCCCCAGAAATGCAGATATTTAAAAACCAATTAGTGTCCAAATCATATGGGTTTTTAGGCCAATCTTACGGAATCATCTTTTATTATAATCATAATGGAAAAATTATTAAGTGTTTCAAGTGCAGAGGTAATTTATTATTAAATACATTTTAAAATTATGTTCAATTTGCTACCATGAAAAAGGAGGGTGAGGATATAGAAGCACAGATGCCAGTTAGGATTCTAGATTTGAAGGCTCAGTGAAATATAATGGTAGCTTAGACTGATGTGGTTGTAATACAGGAAATAAATGGACTGTGAGAAATATTTTGATGTGCTAACTAATAGGACTTTATAATGGACTGGATGTGAGTATGAGAGAAATATTTGTATCATATATGGCACCCAGTTTTGTGGCTGGAGTTTGTGATGCAGGCTTTTACTGAGGTGAGATAGAAATGAGGCAGAATTAAAACAAACTATATATATACATACATATATATATATATATATATATATATATATATATCACAGATGGTTTGAGATTCTCATTAAGTAGTCAATTGAAGATATTAAGTAAGAGGTTATGATGTATCACCCAAAAATAATTTGGTTTTATTCCTTCATTAAATTATTTATTTTAATCTTACTTTTATTATCGTATCACGTTTGGTAAACTGCCTAGCTCTTGTAATCCAGTCTTTGAATGCTCATGAAAAAACATGACATCAGTGTGGCAAAACTATAACATTACATCAAATCTTTGGCATGCATATTTATAATTTATTTGCAAAGTAGGCACTTTAAGGAAACTTGGCTCTTTCTCTTTTAGGGGACCATTTAACACAATCATTTTCTTATTAATTAACTGGATTCTAGGGGCATCAAGAAATTGTGATTATCTGTCTTAGACCTTGGGATCTGTTTCACCCACCAGAATTGTTTGAGAGTCATTTTATAAAGTAGAAATATGAAAGTGAATAGCTCATCAGTTTTTTATTTCATTTTAACATACCAATATAGGCCATGTTTCTCTATGGTTTATTATTTATTCAGTAACCTTTAAAATATTTAAAGCAATAGAATTTTCCTTCCTCAACTGAAGGAATGTTAAATATGCTCAAAAGGTTTATGGTTAGGTGTAATTCCCATGCTCAAGCTATGTTTGCTATTTTTACCTTTATTTTTCTGATACTAGATTTCTCTCATTGAGTCATGCTATTAGATCATATTTCTAGTTTTACTTTATAATAAGATATTATGTTTGTATAAAATATATCTTTTTTTTTTTTTTTTTTTTTTTTTTTTTAAGATTTTATTTATTTATTTAACACAGATAGAGACAGCCAGCGAGAGAGGGAACACAAGCAGGGGGAGTGAGAGAGGAAGAAGCAGGCTCATAGCTGAGGAGCCTGATGTGGGGCTCGATCCCATAACGCCGGGATCACGCCCTGAGTTGAAGGCAGACGCTTAACCGCTGTGCCACCCAGGCGCCCCTGTATAAAATATATCTTTAAAGATTAAAATTGTGATTTTTTTAAATGACAAATTCTATTATACAATAAATATTTTAAAGTGGCTCTACTGTACTGAGAATGAAGATGGGTAACATTAAAAGCCATAAAACAGAAAAGAGAAATGATTTGAAAATGGTCAATTAATATTTAAATAATTAGTCTATCATCTTCAAGTTCCAGAAGTTCATATATGATGGAATACATAGGTGAGTTTACTTTCTTGGTAAAGGATTCAGAAGAACTTTTAAAAAGGAGATATAGTTTGGACAAGGAGAAGTATTTACTATGAATAAATCAATTTAGAATATAGCTATCATTCAATAATTGTCAATCAAATCCAGATATTTAATCAGACACATAGAAATATCAAAAAGACCATATGTCATATTTATTTTCAGCTTATATGACTGATTTCCTAGTAACTCATAATTAAGTTTATAGACTATTTTTTTTGGTTTGTTTTTACCCTGTTTCTGCAGATTGAGTTATATGCCATACCTGAATAACTGTCCCAAATCTTCTACGGGCCTTTAGACTTCAGACAACTTATCTAAATTTGGCCTGTCTTCTCAACTATAGGCTGAAATAATGCCTAACAGATTACTGAAATAGCATATGACA
The DNA here is from genome assembly GCF_002007445.2 of Ailuropoda melanoleuca. NCBI lineage: Eukaryota > Metazoa > Chordata > Mammalia > Carnivora > Ursidae > Ailuropoda > Ailuropoda melanoleuca. Next base: position 18,270,429 of record NC_048236.1, read on the forward strand.
AGGGTTTTGGCCCACAGCAGGAACTCACAAAGTCTCAGTCCCTTTCCTCCTGCTTTTCTCAATCTAGCAGTCAGGTCAGCTCAGGACATGTGGACCAAAAGTCTGTTCAACCTTCAGAACAACAGATGTGTTTGTCAACAAAATCTGGAGGCTTTCCCTCCCTTCTCTTATTTATGTTCTGTCGAGTTCTCTATAAAGACTTGTTTGCTTGGCACAGTTTTGTTGCCTTTGAAGGCAGGAGCTCTTTCTTAGATGTCATTTGCATTATTATAGTATGTAGTCCAACATTCACTTACTGAAGTGAGCTGGTTTCATCTCTGAATTTTTTGTAAGAGTGACACTTAAACTTCCTTTGAGTTTCCAGAAATTTCCTATTAGGAAAGCTGATAAAATTAGATCCCACTTTTGAAAACACGCATTCAAACTAAGTGGTTTGTAATTATTTGTGTATATTTCTTGGTCTTTTATCTCCAATTAACATTTGTCACACAATGAACTTTCATTAGACAATTGCCATCATTAGACAAGCTTCATTGAAAGCATCATTAATTTTGATTTCATTTATTTAATAAAATACTGTGGTTAATTAAAATCCTTGTGTACATTTCAGAAGAAGCTCTAATACCATGTATTATTCCAACACCCATATCATATATAAAGAAAAAAAACTGAATATTTCAAAAACTTTGAAAGATTGCCTGCTTTCAAATGTGTAAATACTATCATTTTTATATTAGTTGAATCACATTTTTAAGTTTAAAAAAAATTAATGTAAGGGGCACCTGGGTGGCTCAGTCGGTTAAGCATCCGACACTTGATTTTGGCTCAGGTCATGATCTCAGGGTCGTAGGATCAAGCCTGTGTTGGGCTCTGTGCTCAGTGGGGGTCTGCTTAAGATTCTCTCTCTCCCTTTGCCCCTTCTCCCACTCATGCTCTCTCTAAATAAATAAATAAATTTTAAAAAATCACTTAAATTTTTTGATGTTACTATAGTAGTCTCCCCTTATTCTTGCTGGATATATTCCAAGACCCCCAGTAGATGCCTGAAACCATGGATAGTACTGAACTCTCTATATATGTTTTCTCCTATAAATATATATTACATATGATAATGTTTAAAGTAAGAGATATAATTAATAATAAATTGGACAGCTATAACAATATAGTATAATAAAATTATTTGAATGTGGTCTCGTTCCCTCTCTCTCTCAAAATATCTTATTGTACTGTACTTATCCGTGTTGTGATGATGTGAGATGACAAAATGTCTGCATGACAAGATGCAGTGAGGTGAATAATGTGGTGACTGTGGCATAGCATTAGGCTACTATTGACCTGAAAATACATCAGAGAATATGTTAACTAAAAAGGAGATAATGGTCTGATATAAAACTGAGGGACAGAACACTGTATAAGGACTTGAGAGCTAGGTTAAGGAGTTTTGACCTTATCCAAAAAAACCCACAAAAAACAAAAAGCCCACAAAAAAGTTCATTGAAGTATTTTATATAGGGAGTTATGAGATCTGATTTTTATGTAGGGCCATTCTATAAAAAATTTATTGCAAAAGGCGAAGAATGGAAGCAAGGAAATTGACTGAGAACATCACTTTGGCAGTCTAAGAGAGATTCAGTAATCCAGGAGAGGAGAATTGAGGGGAATTGTGGGGAATTGTAGGGAATTGTGAAACTCCCTTGAGTGACAGAAACATCCTATACCTAAAAGGTGCAGTTTTGACAATACAGTTACTTTACTTTATAACTAAATACATATAAAATATTAATATAACATGTTATAATTACAAATATAAATATAATATTTATTTGTATAAGTATAATGCAAGAAAGCAATATAAAACCAGAAACTCATGCCTTTATCCTTTATCTATTCAAGCAGAAAGTAAAAATGATGAGGAAGAGGAATTGATGTGATTTTTTTTTAATATCCCAGGATAGTATCTTCTAAAAATAACTTCTGGAAAAGATACAGGGTGGTTCTTAGGCTAGTGAGGACTCATGTTTCATGTATCTCAAAGTACTGAAGAGCAATAAATTAGCATAGCAAGATTTTTGTCTCAAAACCCATCCTGACTGATCAATGGCTCTTTGGTCAGAGGAGTTACAGGTGCTTTTAGACACAAACTACTGTGCTTACTCTGGACTCTATGTCACCATTAGCTTAGTGCTATATTTGAACTGATAAGAGGGTTGAACGGGTTTAGTGGGTTGAATGGGTGCAGTGGATCAAGGGAAATGGAATTAAGAAGTTATTTTTGTTTTAATTGGACACATAAGTGTAATGTTCCTAATTCTAAACATGTTCCTATAGAGACTTTAATGCATATTTTGAGAACACACTGGTTTGATGAGATTTTTTTCCCTGAGCTCCTCCCAGAACGCTTTACACAAGCAAAAAAAATCCCCCTTTTGGTCACGAGGTGGAAAACATCTATATGTTACTTAATTTATTCTTTGTAAAGATTAGGTGGGCACCATGAAACTGAAGTTAAAGGTTTCTAAGTGATCAGAATCAACACATTTTCTTTTAGACCGGAGATTAATATTATATTAATATAACTCCTTAGATAAAATTTAAAAGAATATCTTGGGGAGAAAAACTCTATCTTTCTTCCACTCTTCCTCCTTAGAGAGGGCAAGAAAGTAAAAGAACTCTTGTGAGCTGACTAAACAAAGGTATAACTACCTTCACAGTCTTGGAGCCAAGATTCACCTTAAAAGCAAATATCAGTACAATGTCAAAAAGCTAATCGCCATTTCAAAAACTGCACAAATATTACAAATATATCTTAGCTTTGTTTTACTCCTCTTTGGGGTAGGTGAGTTTTTACGAGTACACGCATTTTCCTGAATAGAAATTTCCTTTAGGAAGTCTAAATCCCAAATGTTTAAAGTCACAAAGTGTCTTTCTATTACACCTCCAAAGGACAAGTAAGTCAAGTGATGACAAACAAAAAGTTTGAGAGATAAGGGATGATTTATTTGCCAATAAAATGGCTGGAATCTGCTGGAAGGTGTATGTAAAAGTTTTAATCCAGGAATAGACAGAGAATTCTGGACAAGGACAGCAAATGAAGAGAGTGCAGCTATTGAGAGTGGGGACTCTTGTCTGAAATTCTGGTGGTGGCAAACACAAATGTATGCAGTGGTCAAGTCAGGAGCATAAATAAGTGCAGTTGACAACTCAGCTAAAATGGAGTGTGTGTGCTCCACACAGCCACTCCTCAGAGCCAGCCCATTGTTTCCAAAATGAAAAAAATATGCCCAATCTATCCACATCTTCTAAATTTTCATAAAAAGGAAAGATTAAGAGGACCATGACTTGTCCTAATTTTAAAATCTTATCTTTAAAAATCCTACTTTCCAATCAAACAGAAAAAGATTCAGCCTGTGGATCACATTTAGCAAGGTGCATAATAATTGAATGGTGGAAGACAATGGTTTAAGAAGTCAAAACTCTTATCTTGAAGATAGAAGAGAATCGGTTGACTGGGGATGTCTTCTTCTGGACATAGAGTTCAGGACAAAGTCTAACTATGATCTAAGAGGGAGTGGCAGAGGTGAGGCATGAGTCCATCTCTTATGGGTCCTCTGCCTCCAGGGAGAAGTACTTGGCTCTCCTGTGTTTCAAGATGAAGAAATTATATCTTACCTTTCCTTAATCCTCACCTACTGTTGTCTCCATTGAAATGACTGTGAGAGTAAGTGTAAGGAAGCTTGGGTTCTGTCAGGGTCTCATGAGAATATAAGCAGCACAATGTCAAGGAGTCTAACCTGCTCCTTCTGCTTTCCCAGCAGCCAGATAAGCTGACACAATGGAGGAGCTCAGTGAAGAGACCTGCCGGAGTGCACTCACACTGTGCACAGGAGCGTGCACAGTCACACTTACTAAAGTGTGCCTTCATAAAGCTGCTCCACATGAGGTCTGTGTTTTCAGTCAGATAATGCTGGTAACTATCACAAAAAGTACTTAGAGAAAAAGATACTCAAGACAACAAAACCAGGTGAAAGAATGTCTCAGAGAGAGAGGATAAGAAACTAACAGAGAGCAGCGAGATTAATTACTCATTAAAGCACCAGAGGGAAGGGTCCTTTCAAAACACAGGCCACACATTTTTCTTCTCTTTGCATTACAGATATTGGGGTCAAAATTTCAAATCACAAATGTCTCCAAAGATCTCTGCTTTGTGATGGATTATATTTCTATTTATTTATCTGATTAAAAACCAGTATTAACTGGCCTGGTAGTGCTTCCATCTTGATTTTAAAAGGCCTTTAATGTTTCTTTATATCTGGTTATATTATGCATAATCACAGAAAATTTCAGTTAAATGAAGATAGTGTGGGAGGGAACTATATTACAGATGGAAAACATTGACTTTCTGGAGATGCTACTACAGTCATTTAAATGCTAAGAGACTACTTCAGTCTCAAAAGTAAAGATATTGTCTCTGCGGTTATGTTGTTGTCTAGTTTCAATAGTTGAAGTAGGTTCAGATCCACTTGCCAAAAGGGACAGAATTGGTGTAAGTACTTCAGTTTCTCTTTCCTGCCCTTTCTAGCCAATTAAGGAAAATCTGTTCTTCAAATGGCACTCATATACTGATTGCAAGCATTTCCATGCTTCCAAAAGTAGGAAATATGCTCCATGCCTGGGCTTTGGGCTGCTTCACTGCATTCCTGCTTCTATATCATAAATCCACTGTCTCAGTTTGGATTCTGCTAAAATCAGAACCTGAGACCATGACTCATTTATTTGGTAGATGATCTCAGGAAGTAAGAATGACAGAGTAAGGAGAATGAGAGCAGAGAACGATTAAAAGTCAGCAGAAGAAGTTTTATTGAAGATACTTTTGTAGGCAATGTGGATGTGATTGCACAGTGACTTTAAGAAGTGAATAATATAGGGGCACCTAGGTGGTTCAGCCAGTTAAGCCTCTGCCTTTGGCTCAGGTCATGATCTCATGGTCCTGGGGTGGAGCTCCGTGTGGGGCTCCCTGCTTCTCCCTCTCCCATTTGTGCTTGCTCTCTCTTTTGCTCACTCTCTCTCTTAAGTAAATATTAAAATAAAATTTTTAAAAATAAAGAAGTGAATAGTAATAACTAGGATTAACTACATGAAAGGAAGGTGTTTGGGTTATTCATAAACTGTCTTCTATCTCTCATTGTTTGAAGCATGCCTTGAAGGCACTGACTTCCTGTACTTTGAGCTGTGCATGTGTGGAGGCTATGCTGGCTCCATGGTATAGGGAATGACTCTAGAGATGGAGTAGACATTCAGCAAACACTTGACTTGGGGAACTGTCATGATGACATGAGCTGAGAGCACTTAGAACTACTCACCTCAGGCGTACCTGGATAGCTCAGTGGGTTGTATGTCCCACTCTTGACTTCAGTTCAGGTCATGATCTTGGGATCCTGAGATAGAGCCCTTCCTCAGCTTTAGGCTGGGGGTGGGGTCTGCTTGATGAATCTCCCTCTCCCTCTGTGACCCATTTGCTCATGCACCCCAGCTTTCTCTCTCTCTCTCCCTCTTCCACTAAAGGAAAAAGAAAGAACTACTTACTTCATGTGCAGCTGAAATCAGAAGTTGGCCAAGAGGGCGTGACCTGGGAGCCAGAAGTGTTTGCTGAGTTTACCTCAGAAAGTATATCAAGGACTATTTTCTAGAAATACTCCTGGAGACCTGCTACCCTCTACATGCATTTGGTCTTTACCATTCAGTTGACTCCAATCCTCTAAGAAGACAGATGTGTAAATCTTACTAGGAGTCTGCTTTTCACACCTAACTCTTCCCTTAGTTTGTACCAAAATTTCTGTTTATGGTGTGAGAATGTTAGTATTATAAATATTCTCACATTAGGACAGAGCTTACAGGTGTATTCTTCAAAATGGCTTTACCAGAAAGCCCTGTTTTTTGGAAGTTACTGAGCCTTCATGAATAAATCTCATAATCTGATCTACTCTTACCTTTGGGTACTCATACCTGTTAGAACCTGGGAAAAAGGAAAACATTAAGAAACAAAACCACCAGTGCCTAAAACTTTGGATTGTCCTATAATTATTATTTTGGGTACTCAATGGCCTTGAGCATCATTCTGACTAATCATTTGCTTGCATAATAAAGTATTTTTAATGATAGTATATAAAATATTTCTTAATAACATTCTATAGAATTTCTCTAGGCCAAATTACTCTGTAAAATATCAAATAAACACATTTATGACATATAAATAGTGTTGCCCTAGAAAACTAAATATAAGTGGATAATGACCTATAAATATCTGATAATGGATATACTTTTATGAGGCAGTATATCATCTCAACCATTATTTTTAGCATCTTATTTTGTAGAATATAAAATATTAACTGCCTCAAGATTGTTATATATTATATAAAGAATCGCCAATGATAAGGTCACTTGGCTTAATTTGCCATTGGTTTCCTTTTAGGAAGATTTATTGTGAGTTAATGAGTAATAGAAAAGGTCTAAATTTTACATTTTAGGTCACTATTGGATTTATTGCATATAACTATTTTACTTTGTAATATTAAATCAAATTATATTGCCCTTGAATTTAGAATTGGTGTTATGGATCCACATATATATGCTTTTAACTCAGAATGAGAGGGATATGCAGAGTTTTCTTTTTTAGCATACAAGCAGTAAAAACTTCTTTGAATGGTTTCCACAGTATCAATAAATCAACATTATAAAAGTGAGAATTTTATCTCCTATTAAAAAAAACATTTTAATGGCATTATGGAAAGTAAATGAAAAGAGAAAACACTGAAAACTCTATAATCACTAAGCAGTTTGTGCATTAAAAACATACAAAAGTTAAAATCAAATACAATTAAATCAAATTACTTTAAGTGTATAATGTTCTTTTAATATCCTAGGCACTGAGATACTAGAGTGAACAAAAGACAGAAAAAAATCCTGCCATTGAAGAGATTCAATTCTAGCAGGAAGAGATAAATTAATAATTAAGTGGTATAATGATTAGATAGTGATAATTGCTATGCAGGAACAAAGGAAGGTGGTAGAGGAAAACAGTATTATTTTTATGTAACGTAGATAGGTCTTAAGAGGAACTCATGTTTAAGACCTGACGAAATAAAGGAGAAAACTATGCTTATGTCTGAGGGACAGGATTCATACCCAGATAGAACAGTAGGTCAACTGGGAGAGTAAGAGAAACTGTAGTAGGAAATGAAATCAGAGAGGTAGCCAGGGACCAGGCTGATATAAGATCTAGTAGGGCAAAGTAAGGAGTATATGTTACATCCAAAGCATCATGCGAAGCACTGGAGTATTCTGAGGTTGAGAGTGATGTTTTTTATATTTTTAAATGATCACTCTGGGTACTGGTGAGGGATACATTTTAATATATTTTAGTGTGACAACAATGAAAGACAGAAAGTAGTTAAGATATTATAGTCAAGGCAAGAGATGATGGTGGCATGGATGAAAGTGATTGTAACGCAGATTGTAAGAAATGGTTGAATTCAAATAAATTTTGAAGATGCAGCCAATGGGACCTGCTGATGGACTTTAGGGTGAAGTATAAATAAGCAGTCAAAAATAATTCCATGATTTTGGCTCAAGAGACTGGTGAACAATGATGCCATTCACTGAGGTGGAAAACACTGGTGGTACAGCAGGGTTAAGATAAATCCTTAGAACTGGGGAGTCAGATGTCATATGGACATCTAAGTGGAAATGTTTGAGTATATGAGTTGGAGATTCAGGGGAGAAGCCAGAACTCATGAAACAAATTAGGTAATTTTTAATATATGCATGGTATTTAAACAAAAACACAAATGAAATCACTTAATCAATGGATATATCTAGAGAAGGAAGAGCAAAAATGAAGTTCTGAACAGTTAAAGGATCCACCAAAAGAAACAAGATATTAGTGATTGTGGAAACAAGGAGTCTGATATTAGAAAATTTTTAAGTAGAAGGGATGAGTAAAATGCTATATATTATGCTATATAATTAGCATAAGGAAAAATAATTTGCATTTGAATTTAGCAGTGTGGGGCTAATTGGTGACCTCCAACAAGAAGAGTTTAATTTGAGTCTTGGGATTAAAAGCACGATTTGGAAATGGGTTTGAGGGGTGCCTGGGTGGCTCAGTCATTAAGCGTCTGCCTTCAGCTCAGGGCCTGATCCCAGGGTCCTGGGATCTAGCCCGGCATTGGGCTCCCTGCTTCACTGGGAGTGCTGGGAGTGCTGGGAGCCTGCTTCTTCCTCTCCCACTCTCCCTGCTTGTGTTCCCTCTCTAGCTGGCTATCTCTCTCTCTCTGTCAAATAAATAAATGAAATCTTTAAAAAAAAAATGAGAAGTGAGGAAATGGACACTCAATATAGACAATGGATTTTGATAATACTGTTTTAAAGAGAGAAAGTAGAACTAGTTTAACAGAAGTGTACAGAGAAAAATTAAAAATGAGATGAGAAAGAGGTAAATATTAATATTTACATGCTGGTAGTAGTGACATAGTATGGAGGGAAGAATTTATATTACAGAAAATAATTCCAGGATAAATATCTTTTAATAAGTGATAAAGTGATAAAGATAAAGGACAGAATCAATTTACCAGTGAAAGGGTTAACCATGGACAGGAACAGAGAAAAATAGAAAAAAAAATGCAGTGTATGAGTGCACATAGAATGGCAGTTGTCGGAGAAAGACAAAGAGATTATTTTCTGATCGCTTTTATTTTCTCAGGAATATGAGACAAAGTTAGAAGTTGAGATTTAAGTAGAGGAAGAATTGATGGGGATTTAAAAAGAGAAGAAAGAGCTAGAAATAATAGGCTAGGATATTGGGAAATTGAATTGATTAGAGAGTAGTCACATTGTTATGCAGCTCAAAGGGCTTCCTTAAGGTTGGTAGTCAAGAAGTCAAGGTAAGAATATGAAAAGAGAGTGTATGTGTGTGTGTGTGTGTGTGTACATGCATTTTTTTTTTTTGGCCTACACAATCCATGTGAGTGAAAAATAGATGGAAAGTTGAGATTAATATCACAGTTGAGGTGTTTTTTTTTTAAAGGTGAGTATTATGGAACAGGAGAGGGGTAGGATAATGGAAGTAAGTGAAGCAATGATTATAATTGTGAGCCATACTATTTAGGCTGGGACAGGGGGAGATAGGGATATGGTAGGGGAAGAGGCAAACATGGTGGTCTGGAAGTGGTATTATGAATAAGAATTCTTGAAAGACTGTGTGTTTCCTACTCACTTCTTCAGGTGAGCTATGCCAACCTATTATTCATTGCTTTGCCTCTTTCCTCCTAAGACTCTGTCCTTTTTTTGCACTACTTTGCCTTGTGCTAGAGACCATATTGTTCTGTTTATTTCCACAAAGTCCCACTAACACACAATCATTTTATAGTACACTTTCACTAGAGATTTGAAGTAATAATTTAAAGTAATTAGAAAAAACACTTGAATTTTATATATTGTTCTCCTAAAAATGTGTTGTCTGTTTCTAACTGAAGTAACTGGTCCTAAGTTTCTGGTCTATCAACATCTTGTCAAACATCTTTCCCTGCTGATGATCCCTATCTCATTTCTTTCCAGGAAAACCAGTGAAAAGGAAAACGCCCATCAGTAATGACATTTCAGATTTCTCCAATAAAACAGATGGCATTTGTGCTCACTCACACACAGTACAAAAATCACCAGTCGAGGACTTTTCATTCACTCAGAGTTTTCGATTAGCCTTTTACTGGTTCTCTCTTAGATATTAACTGGTATTCAGGGAGTAGTTGATCCTAAAACACACACACACACACACACACACACACACATAAGCACACTGCTCTAAACAAAGAGCTACATAAAAAAAAGAAAACATACACAGAGGAAAAAATGAAATTTGGAAATTAAGATAATGGAAAGGCTAAAATAATTGAAAATCCTATAAACATTATTATAGAGAAAAAAGAAAACTTATTATCAATAAAGATTACAGAATGCCCTAAAAATATTAGACAAGAATAAGCTTTTGGAAATTAAAAGCGAGAGCAAAATGTTCTTTAACAATATAACAAAGATACTGGAAAAAATAGAAGTCTACCAAATAAGCAAAAATAAAATGAAAATAAAAAAGGAAAACTGACATGGTTATAATAATATTAACAGCGACATTTTGACTGAAAAATTTTTGATATAAACATTTTGGGAGGAAGTAGTGGGAAAAAGTGTTTATGAGTTGGTGAATGGAAAAGGTGATAACACAGCTAAATCTTTATTTTCCACAGGAAAAATTATTTGTATAATGTAAAAAATTGAAAAAAATCAAGAAATAGCAGTATAAGCATGCTATTTAGAAATATGAAAGCAAGTGGTTCCTGTGTGCGGCAGTTGGTTAAGTGTCTAACTCTTGCTTTTGGCTCAGGTCATGATCTTGGGGTCATGAGATCAAGCCCCGAGTCGGTTTCCACACTCAGCACATAGTCAACTTGAGATTTCTCTCTCTCCCTCTCCCTCTGCTGCTCCAGCCTGCTCATACTCTCTCTCTAAAATAAATAAATAAATCTTAAAAAAAAAGAAATATGAAAGTAAAAACCAGAAGAAATATTTAAGAATATTGAAAGAAGTTGCTTCTGGGTGCAAGTTTGTTATATTTTCTATATTTTCCCTAAAATATTATCCCCCCACTCCTCACCCTGCTTTAAGTGAAATCATGGCTAAATACAGAGCCCACATTACACGTAGGTGTGGAAGTGAAAGCATTTTGAGGAATATGCAAATCTTCAAAATCTTAAACTTAGTCTTGGACACAATGTCTATTTTTTCCTAGCTAGCAGACTGCTAGACTGCCAACTACAACTAAAATTCTTAGATGTTTCTCTACTTGATTTGTGATGTGATGATGATTTTTTAAATATATTTATATATATATATATACTATGAAGATTCTAATATTCTCTGGAAATATCAAAGCTTCTTCATTGGTTTAACCTTTTCCCTTAATGGTCCAATTGTATAAAAATATAAAAATTTGCTATTAGGGAAATAGTCTCATCTTTATAGGTTATTAAATGTAATTTTGGTTCTTCATTTGTCTCTCTCAATCTACCACTTTATCTATACACATATGTACGTGTGTACCAAATGGCACGTCAATTTTAAACCAAATCAGCTTTCCCACGGCCTTCCCTGACTGCTCTACGTTTCCCTCCACAACTCCTAACCTTATTCCAGCCCCCTATAATTATTTTCCTACGCTGTTTTTCTTCATGGCAATTAATATCATTTGCTGTGTATCATGTTACAATGTCTCCCAGATATATCTATATTAGGGAGAGAGTAAATATGAATGAATGATTTTTATGGTCACAGCTTTTTAGTAGAAGTATGAGAATTCAATCCCCCAACCCCTCCAGTAAGTTGCCAGTCTCTGATAGACCTGGCCTGAAATGACAGCTAAATCATCTCAGAATTGACTGTGTCTACAGAGACACCTTGGCTACCCCAATTATTGCCTAATAAATTCATCTGAAGGCTCATACTACACCATCTAACCAGGTGAAAACCCACTTTTACAACAGCAAGTGAGGTGGGTATTTGTAACTTTCCAATAAATCTTGAAATTAAGAAGAAAGCTCATTCTTTTTAACATGAGAAGCCTACAATTAACCAAAGACCAAGCACAATTTGCTGAGCTCAAAATACACATTTTCCTTGGAAAATAGGCCAAATCAATTGAGATTTAGAGACTGAATGGAAGCCTATGGAATCATAAGTGGGCTTCCCATTAATCAACTACATAATATATGCTTTGTGAATGTATGTTTATTCCAGAACAGCTTGAATTCCCAAAGTAAAAGTAAATAAAAAATGTTTCAGATCCAATGAATCAATGAGAGGGAGTTAAAGATTTTTCCATCAGAGATGGAAAGGGAACACAGTTTGATTAGTCGATGCTTAGTGATACACCTTAATATTTATATATCATTAATATTCATCTTTTCATGAATATATATTGAGCATGTATGATATGCTACACATAGACATGTCTCACCATCTCAACTACACAATTCTGATCTAATCTATGACTTAAAACTACAGCTAATCCTTCAACAACAGGGTTTTGAAATGCATGGGTCCATTTATGCACAGATTTTAAAAAATAAGTACAGTATTGTAAATGTATTTTCTTTATGATTTTTTAATAAGATTTTCTTTTCTCTAGCTTATTTTATCATAAAAATATGGTATATAATACATACAAGATTGTGTTAATCAACTGTTTCTGTTACTGGTAAGGCTTCTGATCAACAGTTGGATATTAGTAATATTTTGGGAGAGTCAAAAATTATAAGTGGATTTTCTGCTGTAAGGGGGTTGGCACTCCTAACCCTCATGTTGTTCAAGGATTAACTGTAATTCCAAAGCCTCCTGATTTATCTCTCTGCTGCTATTGAAACTCTGCAGTTTATTCTTCACAGAGGAGTCAGAGTCGTCTAGTAAGCATATAAGTGAGAAAAAGCCTTTTATTTTAAGTATCTCTCCCTCCTCAAGCCACTGCCCCATTTCTTGCTTCCTTCTTAAACAAATAAAAATCTTCTTTTAACAAATTGTGTACATTCACTCTCAGCAATATAATTTTTTCATTCGCTCATAAGTCCACTTCAAACAGACTTCTTCACCATCCACTCCAGCCAAACTGCTTCCTTGACGATGTCACTAATGACATCTGCATTGCTTTTGCAGTGGTCAGAACTTAGTCCTTATTTTATTTGACTTAATAATAACATTTGACAGTTGGTCATTCTCTCTACTTGAAAGAATTTACAAGGCTTTCTGCATTCCATCTGTCCTTGTTTTTCTTCCGTATCATGGACTGCTCTTTTCAATTTCATTTTTAGGTTCTTCTTTCCCTCATGGATCCCTAAATACTGCAGTGCCCCTGGTCTCAGTCCTTGGTCCTTTTCTCTGTTCTATCTACATTCACTTCTTTGTGATCTTATCCCATATTATGTTTGTATATCTGATGACTCCCAAAATTTACATTTCCGTTCCAGACTATGTCACACAGCCAACTGTGTACTCAACTTTTCTACAGGGGTGTCTAATTGGCAAATCAATCTTAAAGTTTGAAACAACACTAAGCACATTAGCTTTCAATAAAAATAGAGAAGTTGTGAAAACGAATTAAAAAAGAACATGTTAATCCTTCAAACTTTACAATGAATTTAAAATAACAGAACAATGTGTTACATCAAATAATTTTACAAAATGCATTTCTCATTCATATTGAGCTTAGTGTGTCATTTCTTAACACTGTTATCAAACAATAAGGAGCAGAAAACAACAGCATGGTGAATGGCATTGTGAGGTTGTATCTATGGTCCCAAACAAAAATTCCAAGATTTTGGAATATGATGGGCAACATGACATTTAGAAAGGATACTGTTTTATTGCCAAAATTTATTGCCTCTTACTTACGTAATAAAATCTGTAGATAAGGGTTTATTTATTTTTTTTTAATTTAAGCAGAGACTTTTGTGCATGTAACCATTATTACCAAGGTAACCTTTTCTGACACCATCAGGATTCCTCAGGAAAAACACTTGCATATTTTTTGTTCAGGTCACTTAATTTTTCCTTGCCTTCTGATAACTTACCTGATGGAAATACTTTTATTTATTTATTTTATCAGTTTTGCTTTCCAATCTTATTTCTATTCTTCTAGTGTTTTTTACTCCTGCAACCATAGAATGTAATATTAGATACACTTAACTAGTTTCCCTCAGGAAAGGAACCCAAGAGATACCAGTGGGGTAAAATTCAGACATTAATAAATTGAAACTTGAGATTTCAATACACTTTTGTTGGACTCCATAATTAATATTGGCATACAAAATTAATAAAGCTTTTTGTATTTCATAAATGCAAAAATTCAGCAGAAGTTTAGAGGGCTAATGCATTTTCCTTTCCACAGCTGCTTGATGAGTTTTGCCTTTGTGTTTGGATAGCATTTGTGTTGTGGAATAACTGATATTAAGAAAGCTAACTCCAAATTATATTTTTCTACTAGAACTTTAAATTCACAATGGCTCCCTGATTTCTGGCATATATGTATATTTAAAAGAGCTAATCTAATTATATTTTAATGACATTTGTGTAATTGATATGACAGTATTATTTCTCTTAGATCATTCATACACTGATACTCCTCTATATTACAACAATATAAACATAATTCAGACACACTTCAATTCAGAAAGCATAAAAGTGTAAAACACCTTGAGATATAATCCATATATTTCTTAGCTGTTAGCAAATGATAGATTAAAAAACATAATTTTTATTTTTATTAATTTCTTTTACAAGAAACAACGAGTCTCTTACACTTCTTGGCCTACCTGCACGTGCCAGGTTATTTCAGGTTTTGGAGAGGAAATATAAGATTGCCATTTATTCATAGAGAGCAATACGTTGATACAGACAGGGCGGGTAGAGGTTTACCTGTATAACCAGGAGTACAGAGGCAGTTGTATCCACCAGTTCTGCTGACACAATCTTCTCTATCTAGACAAGGTGAGATTTCACATTCACTCATATCCAATTCACACAAAGCTCCATGGTACCCTGGTTCACAATTACACACAAATCTAAAGAAAGGTTGGAAAATGAGAAATCACATGTTAACAAAAATCATTTCATTATATACATAATTCATATGTATGTATTAAATTTTAGCCTTTTAACTTAATTTAAATAAATGGCAATACTATCTTCATTCTTTTGCCCTTGGATAAAATATAATTCACCTTTGTTGGTTCACAACCTCTAAAGTTCCCCAAGTGAAATTTGAAGCTGGTCCCTACAGATGCAAGGCAAGGAGAGTCAGAAGAAAGAGGCAAGCCACTCCAAATTGGTGGGTGACAGGTTTAATAAGCAAAGGAACTAGCATTCCGGGCTTGTCTTGGGAACCCGCAAGACAAGCAGATCTTCACACCTGCTCCCCGAATCTTAAAAATTTATGTAAAGGTATTAATGAGGTTGTCATGTATACAGTCCAGATGGTGTCAATAACTCATTACTCAGTGGTTCCTAACTGGAAATAGTGGAAAGAACATACATTCCAAGGACAAGGGAGAGAGTGAGGTGCCTCCTAACTGCCAGGATCCAGTTTGCAGGTCAACATGAGGTCATGTCCTCTCAATGACTTCTTCAATGACCTTCTAGATATTTTTCCCCTTGAATGTTCTTTACGTGAGAATTTTTTAAAAAATGAATATATTTGGATAAATAATATAACTTTGATAAGTACTATTGAGCTTAATTCTGTACTGTATATTTTATTATTAAATAAATATAAATCTTTAACTATATCCTATGTTTAAAATTGAAGACTACTCTCTCCACAGATTAAATGATGTTTCTAATATGGAATCCCTTCTGGTTAAATTAAAAAGATCATTTTAGCAAAAACAATCTCATTACTGCTTAATTATATTGACAGATGTTGGAGAAACTGTATGTAATTCAATGATTAGATGTCAGGTTCAAAGTATCATGCACTTAATAGAGGAAGTGACTTCCAAGAGCCTTGCCTTTGAGAATGGTTTCCAGAAATTTCAACTGAACTTCCTTTCAATATCCAACTCTCCCCTCTTTAGCTTAAACATCAGCCTCTGATGAAACTGAGTTACTGAGTTCAGATATGTCCTCTGGACTTTAACTTGGGAATATTTCTTGCTCCTCTGTGGATTTCATTTTATTGATTCAGATCCTGTCTCAAAGGGCCCTTGATTCTTTCCTTTAAGTGTACGCTATAGCAACAATCTATATAACTATATGGCAGAATCACCCTGAATTTATTTTTAGTCTATTCCTGGATATTGTGCTGAACATGTTTTTATCTCAACATCTAATCAGCCTGTATCTATTTTCTAGAAGATAAAAGACCAATTCTCCAGAGATGGAATTGTGATGAGTTTTAGGTATATGTATGTAAAATAACATCAGTAAAACAACCACCAAATAATCTATGACAACCCAGTAAATAATGCTAAGAAGAGAAAGCAATAATTTAATCTTTTCTTCTGTATTCATAGAAAAATATTAATGAAAACATAAAACTAATTTCCATAGATAAAATTAAATTGAGAGAAAATGCACCCAGAAAAACAAGTTCTAAATAGTTTTTTTCTTTCTCCTTTTGAAGTCTAAATAAAACTGCTTACCAAGTTTTCTTGTAATAATTTTGAAACAAATTTTTATTCTGATTTTTTGAGGGAACTCTGTCTAATTAACATCAGTTTCACCATAATTGTAATTATAAAAACATAAACACAGGAAATCTAACAAGCCCATGCTCCTCTTTTACTCACGTATCACTTATTAACTGATTGAATGCCAGATGTTAGTCATGTACTCAGATCCAAGTGTAAATAAGGCTTCAGCTTATTTTTTAAATTCTCATAAAGAAGTTAGGGACATTCACATGTAAACATTACAGTAAATATATGCCAATTGAGAAAGGTGTGAAGTCATACAAAAACAGAGTTAAATGCTAGAGAAGGTGACAGGAAAGGTTTCACTGGTTAGTCAATAAAGAGTGGGATTTTTGTATCAATTGGACAGAAGGCATTAAAATTCCATGTGCAATGTCATGCTGGTGTAAAGAGAACTGTATTTCTCAAGAGCATTCCATGTGACTGGGATCTTGACCAAAATCACTTTTTAGGGTGATCCAAATACTATGATTCTTGAATTTGTGTTCAAATAGCAAAAATTTTCTCCATCTCCACTTTCTCTCTCACATCTTCCAATAGAGTCCAGATAATGTAATGAATCTTTGAAATGCCTTACTGAAGTCAAGATATGTAATGTAATGAATCTTATAAATGCCTTACTAAAGTCAAGATATGTTTGTTAATGATATTCTCTGGTTGCTACTGTGTGTTCCAGTGAATCAATGACTCCGAGGGATCACAGAGTAGGTAGGAATTGGACAGTGTTTTCAGTTGTAGCACTAAAAGATATATCCAAGAAATAATTTTTTTCACACTAATAGATTATATTACTACAAAATATATCAGAAAATTACTCTGATCTCAATTTATACATCCGTTGCATGTCCTTAGGACAATTCTATCATACTTCCAGAAATTACAAAATCTATTCTTTACTCTGGAAGGTTGAATATTAGAAATTATTTTGGGACATCTTAAATTTATAATAACGATCATTGATTTTTCTCAATCTACTATAAACATAACTTTATTCATTAAATTTACAGAATTCTCCCTGTGTATTTGTGTGTGTGTGTGTGTGTGTGTGTGTGTGTGTCCTCTTTCTCTCTTTTTGAAAACCAGGAAATATCCTTATCTCTTGCCTTTTGCCACCCAGATTTTGTTTTCTGTAATTACAAAAACCTCGAATCTCTGTGCCAAGTCTTTCCCTGGAGACTTAAAATATATATGTACTCTCTCCCTTCCTTTCCCCTACCTCCTTTTCTCTCTTCCCTGCCCTTGGTCCCCACACCCCCTCTTCTTCTCAAATAGGAGAGGTAGGCAAATACAGCACATTCTCAACTTGTTCTCTCTGTATCTAACCTGGTCCTTCAAACAATTAAAAAATTAAACTGCATAAGGCATGTCTGAAAGGAACTGCAACAGATTCCTCCTCCTCCTGCCCTCAAGCTAAAATATACAATCCCTTCAGCTTTGCTGTATTTTCCCTTCCATTATTGGCTGCTGAGGGCCCCATTCCTACATTATGCAGACCAAGGCTACCTAGACTATGGGGAAAAAGAAAAGTGAACGTTGATTTTTATTAATGTCTTAATTGATGCATTTAATCTTATAGTAATATTGAATTGCATGTTAAAAGTGTCTAAAACATTTCTTCTTTTGATGAAACCCTACTTTAACAACTTTTAAAACACAATTATGCATATATTAAAAATATCTTGTCTCGAAGAAACAATTAAGACCATGAAATTTGTAATATATTTTTGATAAAATAGAAATTTCTAATTTAAATTCAAGGCTTTTTTTCAAAAGTTTTAGTGGAATTAAACTTAAATAGGCTGTCAAGGTAGTGAACATTTTTTTATTCAAATTTCCCTTAATTTGATAGTGACCTAAAATTTTCCAGATAGGTTTTCAAGATACTTTTCCAAAACTAAAATGACTTCTAAAGAAAATTCAGTACATTGAAAAAAAAAAAGTAGAGGTAAAGAAGAGTAACTGTATTTTCCATAAAGTGATATTGCCATAATGAAAGGGGAGGGAAAAATGCAAGGTAATCACAGGGACTTGTAGCTCTAAAATGAGGCCCTGCTTTACATTATTCTTAACATTATTCTTTTATCTCATTTTTATCTGATTTCAGATGAGAAAGAAGTTAATTAGTAGAGAAATTGTTTTTATGCTTCTAGAAAGCTGAGTTATTCTAAAATATACCACTATATTGATTAAATCATATTATAAGATCCAATATATGAATTTTTAGAGTTTTAATTTAATTTAATCTTTTTTCAGAGTTCTAATTTTAAAATGCACTTAGAGTATTAAGATTTCATATATATTTCTTCCAAAAGATCATTTTATAAAAACCTGGAGTCCAAAACACAAAAATAAAACTACAAACTACTGTAGAAGAAACTTCATGATAAAACATGCTAGGTTATGTTATAGCTATTCAGGTTTTGAGATAGCTTATAATACATTTTAAAGTAATTTCTACCTCTTTCTTGTAATTATATACTGCATTCCTGAACCATAGTTCTTTATAATAATAACATTTCTTAATAAAAAAATGAATAATCTATTTATATTTGTGACATGGATGAGGATTCTCACTAAAATTTTATGAAAAAGTTAAAGTTTAATAAACACTTTAGATAACATTTTAAAATGTTAATCAGTTATAAGATATGTAAAACTCATCTGTTCTTTCATAATTTTTAATGAATAAAAGCATACTTAAGTATACAAACATACATAATGAAAAGTAAATACAATACTTGTAAAATCTGCACATGGAAAAACTATCAAATTTAATATTAATCTAAGAGAATACTGAACGGGCTATGATATGTATAGTTCATTTATTTTTTGTTTTAACTTAGCATCTTTAAGATGGTATACTTTAAGGTGCTGTATATTCTGTGTATATTAAGCAAAAGGAAGAAGAAAAACTAAACCAACTTTTTTCTACCCAATATATTTGCTCCACAAAATGATTATCTTTAAAATAGTCTTTATATGTCATTATTATAATTTTACTACACATGGGTATGGAAACAATGGGGTTATGGAAAAGTGTTCAGTAGAATATAAATCATTGGGCTTAATAACTGGTTTCTAGGCAAACAATTTACAGAAGAATGTACAGATTTTTGTCTCTTAGTTAAATGTAC
The DNA here is from genome assembly GCF_002007445.2 of Ailuropoda melanoleuca. Classification (NCBI taxonomy): domain Eukaryota; kingdom Metazoa; phylum Chordata; class Mammalia; order Carnivora; family Ursidae; genus Ailuropoda; species Ailuropoda melanoleuca. The sequence continues at coordinate 18,289,849 of NC_048236.1, forward strand.
ATTAGCCAGTCATTTTCAACTTTATAATGGTAAAGAACTGCTAAACTCGTGATCATCACACACCAATTGGTCACAATATTCTCTTTGGTAATGATTCGTGTGTGATAATCACATCAGCCATTTGGAAATTTTTCTTTTTCTATAGTCTTTGAATGAACCAGACACTGTTATTGTAATTGTTCTGGTGAATTCTTTCCTTAGCTATAAATTTTTCATAGTTCAATATTATTGTCAGTGATCTAAGTAAACTGATGACTGTGGCTGAAAAAGACATTAGTTCTATTGGATAACATATGCGATCAAATGTCAGAAAATGTCAATTGTAGTGTTCAGTTTTGCAATAGTTTGTAGCTGAACTGGGGCTGCCATCTGTATGTTGTCATATCTCAAGGAATTCATCTTTAAATACTGTCATTAGGATTAAGTATTAATTGTTGCAGGCCCCAGTTTCAATAGCCAAGGAGAGAATGGAACAAATTAAAAATATAGATGTAATAATAAGTACATTATATAATAATTACTGTTTTTATTATTTTTCTTGTGTGTCTATAGTTTAATTTGTACTAAACATACAACAATTGGTTTTAAATGAGTTGTTAGGTTATTTCAGAGATTTTTAATGGTAAGTTAATATCAGTATGCTAAAAACACACTAAAAAAAGTTCTTTATATCAAAAAACATATTCTTGGAAAACAGATGGGATATGAAAATGTGATTACTTATTTTTCAGCTGTTGATGATTTTTTTTGTCTTTGAAATATTTTAATGCATTGAAATGGCTTTTATTATAACAATTTAAACAAAGTAATTTTCTGAGAATAGAATAATCAACATCCATATACCCATCATCCATATTTAATACATTTCAATGTTTTTTCATGTTGCTGAATAGTTTTAAGGAAAATGTATAAAACATATATTTGAAAACCTTTTCTATACATCAAGATTCATTTTTCATTCCTTTCTACTGGGAGGAAATCACTATTCTTAGATTGATGTGCATTCTTCAAAATATGTTTTAAAATTTCATTAAAATTATATTGGTGTCTCCAAAATGAAATAATTATGTACAAATCTAATAATATATGTGCATAATTCATGTGAGAAAAACTAGAAAACTCTGATGAATGAAATCAAAGAAAAATTAAATTGAGAGATACTACACGTTCATGGGTAGGAAGACTATATTGTCAGGATGTCAGTTCTCCCCAAAGTAATCTTTGGTTCAATGAAATCCCAATCAAAATCCTAGCAAGTTATCCTGTGGATATTGATAAAACAATTCTAAATATTATAGGGAGAAGCAAAAGACTCAGAATTCAATGTTGGAGAACAAAGTTGAAGGACTGACACTGCCTGCCCTTAAGATATTATAAACCTACAGTAATCAAGATAGTGCGGTATTATCAAAAGAATAAATGAATAGATCAATGGAACAGACTAGGGAGCACAGAAATATACCCACATAAATACTTTGTGTATTTATGCACAAATTTTTGACAAAGAGGCAAAGGGGATTCAATGGAAAAACGTTTTTTCAAAATATGGTGTTGGCACAACTGGACATTCACACTGAAAATCTAAAAAATCTAGAAACACACCTTAAACTCTTTGTATAAACTAACTCAAAATGGATAAATATTCAATGAAAAAGGCAAAATTATAAGAACTCCTTGAAGAAAGGAGAAAATCTTGATGATGTTGGGTCTGGTTGTCTTTTTAGATAGGACACCAGGATATGAACCACGAAAGAAAGAATTGGTAAGATGGGCTTAATTCAAATTAAAATTTCTGTTCTGTGAAAGACGGTGTCAGGAGAATTACAAGAAAAGCCATAGACTGGAAGAAGATATTTGCAAAAGACATAACAAACAAAGGATTATTACCCAAAACATACAAACATTAAAAATTCAACAATAAGAAAACAATTCAATTTTTAAAAATGGGTCCATGATCTTTTTTAAAAAAATTTTATTTGTTTATTTGACAGAGAGAGCATAGGCAGGGAGAGTGGCAGAGGGAGAGGGAGAAGCAGGCTCCGTGCTGAGCAGAGAGCCCAATGTGGGGCTTGATCCCAGGACCCTGGGATCATGATCTGAGCCAAAGGCAGTTGCTTAACCAACCCACTGAGCCATCCAGGGGAAAAGCACATGATCTTAACAGATACCTCACTAAAGAAATCCTATTGATGTCAAATAAGCATATGAAAAGATGCTCCCCATCATTTGTCATGAGGTAAATGCAAATCAAAATAATGAGATACCACTACACACCTTTTAGAATAGCCCAAATCTAGAACACTGACAATACCAAATGCTCATAAGAATGTGAAGCAACAGGAGCACTTTTTTTTTTTTTTTTTAGATTTTATTTATTTGATAGAGAGGGTGAGTGAGCAACAGACAGCACAAGTCATGGGGAGAAGCAGAGGGAGAGGGAGAAGCAGATTTCCCCACAATCAACATTCCCCACCAATGGTACATTGTATTACAATTCATGAATCTATAATGACATACCAATTATCATTCAGTCTATAGTTTGTATTAGGATTTACTCATTGTGTTGTACATTCTGTGGGTTTTGACAAATGTATAATGGCATGTGTCCATCTTTATAATATTATACATAATAGCTTCACTGCCCTAAATATCTGAGATCCACCTATTTATCCCTCCTTATTCTCTAATTCCTAGAAACCACAATCTCTTTATTGTCCCCAATGCTTTGCCTTTTCTAAATTGTTATATAGTTGGAATCATACTCTATGTAAGGTTTTATAGATTGCCTTCTTTCACTTAGTAATATGCATTTAAGATTCCTCCATGCATCTTCATGGGCTGATAGCTCATTTTTTTTTGAGTGCTGAATAATCTTCCATTGTCTGAACAGAACATACCACAACTTAATTATCCATTCACTTACTGATGGCCATCTTGGTTGCTTCCAAGTGTTGGCAATTATGAATAAGGCTGCTATAATCATCTGGGTGTTAGTTTTTGAGTGGACATGTTTTGACTCATTTGGGTAAATACCAAGTAGTGTGATTTTTGGATCATATTGTTAGTTTTGCAAGAACCTGCCAAATTCCAAAGTAGCTGCCATTTCTTTTTTATCCACAGGGAAATCACCTTGGAGGTCCAAATATTTCTGTTTATTACATAATCATCTTCAAAGGATGTTTCTGAATAGTAACCTCCATATCCTTTCTTACATTTCCGGTTTCTGGGGAGGCCCTCTGGAAAAAGATGATGGCTGGATTCAACACTAATCAGGTGGTCAAAAGTCATATCCAGAAACCTCTAACATCTGTTTCTTAACAGGAAGAGACTGGTTCAGTTATGGTTCAGTCAATATATTATATTGTTTTTCCTATACATGAGCTGAGCTGGAGGATTAATATTTACAAAAACTCTTCATGTTGGGTGCCAGATTGTTCACCATTAGTGTTTGGTTATTTTCCATCAAGCTTTTTAGCATATTCTCAGCTTGAGAAACACTTTAATGTCATCAGCTAGATTGAAGAGTCAACGTCAACTTTATAATCAATTCAGTTCTCTGTAAATGCACTCACAGTTCTTGTGTTCACGAATCAACCATGGGAGTTCTCTTTTAAGCAGAGGGCATTTTGGCTACTCCCTCCTCTAACTCTTTGAGATCTCATAATGGAACTTGGAAAACTGGTCTTTAGAAGCCATATAATTAACTGATGTGAAATACCTCTATTTATATTTGTAAAAGCATTTTGATTCTACTATTCATTTCCATTCTAGTCCCTCACTCAGAGCTATCTCCTAAGTCCCACGCAGGGCAAATTAGGAATGCCAGGCAGTTAATTAGGAATGAAAGTAAATAGGGGAAAACTAGAGTATATCTTTCATGTATTCAATAAATTAGTGTTAAAATCACACATGTCAAAATAAACACTAAAAATATTAAAAAATGCATTATTTTCAAAAGCATTAGAAAGGCATTATTTTTATTTTTATTTTATCTGGCCATATGTCAATAGGGCTGATGATGCCAAGGTGAGGTCTCTGGAGATGAATGGATATTTGTAGAAAATAGAATTCTAAAGAACAAAGTCACTGTTTATAACTAACCATCAGACCTATACATTTATATATTTGAATCTGCTTTCATACATGTCAGAGAAACAAGTCTCTGATGGATGGAAGTACATGTTTTATGTGAGGGCTCCAATCTAGTTTTTAGTTTGTATCATGAAATAATTTCAGGATTCAGTATGAACTGGCAGGATTTTCCAAACTCACAGCTAGAAACAGGATTTTAACGGATTGAAAACCCAAACAAGCAAAAACATGTACTGTATGACTTTTTGAATATACGATTTCCAGTAGTAAACACTTGAAAACTAATTTAATGTGTACTTAAAAGTAGACTAATATATTCTAATTTGCTGTATTCCCTGGTGAGATAACTAAAAATTCACTGGCATAAAATACACCGAATTCCTTCTAAGTAAGAACAACATTTCAATTCTTAAATGTTGACTTAAAGCACCAAAGCTAATAATAGAAAATAAAGTAGATGCCATTGTTATAAAATAGGACAAAGCAGTATTCATCAAAAAAAATCATTAGCTTCAGAAATTTTAGTTGATTCACAATTCTAAACATTAACCACTCTATATGTTCATCTTACCATAAATATTGATATGCAATGACTAAAATTATTTGGTAATATTTATGTATAATTGTTTTGTATAAGTATACCAGCTTTATTGGCTATAAACTTATAAATATAAATCTCACAGTAAATATAACTGAAAAGACTTCTTATACAAATTTATTCACTTATTGTTTGTTGAAGCCATTACTTGTATGCAAAATAAAATCCCAATCAAAACTGGTAGGTAAAAAAGAAATGATAAGAACAGAAATAAAAAAATGATATTATATTTTTTATGTCTTAAAAAGTTGAGGGCACATTAAAAAGAAGACATAAAAAATATAGGCTACTCTACTAAGTCATTCATTCTTTATTTTATTGTTTATCCATTCACCTATTTGTTCATTCATTCAGTTATCTCATTAGGTATACCATTAACAAAACTATATTAATAATGTATTCAGAGCGCCTGGGTGGCTCAGTCAGTTAAGCATCTGCCTTTGGCTCAGGTCATGATCCCAGGATCCTGGGCACTTCTCTCTCTCCTTCTGTCTCCACCCCCCACTCCCACTAGCGCTCTCTCTCTCAAATAAAATAAATAAATAAATAAATAAATAAAATCTTAAAAAAAAATGAATTGTACGATGGTCACTACTATACTCTTGACCACTGCAATCCTTCTGGAAAAAAAATGTGGAAAACCATTTAGCTCACTTAGACTAGTAAAATTTACCTCAAGTAAACCACTTATTTTATTAGTAACATTAAAAGTACAAAACAGGACCAAAGACCATTCAGAAGAACATCATGAAAGTATAAAGTTGTAAAACACAGCAGATGATTGATGTGGGTGAAATGACACAATGGAGATGGCCTAAAAAGTTCCAGCAAGGTGAGGCTGAAAACAATAGCAACCACAGAGAAACTACCTTCCTTTGCATTCTACCCTTGAATATACTAACATTTTCTTGTTGCCTTTAAGTATGGTAGTGACAAAATCATATTGCTATTGAGTAGAAGATGGATAAAACAGGGAGAGCCTAGTAGCATGAAGATCATTCAGGAAGCTATTGTTTTATTATTGATAAGAGATTACGAGGACATAAGCAAAGGCATTAATTATATATACCATATTTGAACTACATTTCTGATATAGATTGGAGAAGATTTGGACAATGATTAGTATAAGTTGATGAGGCAGAGTGAGTAACAGGTAGTTTTTGGTGGAGTTTACCTTCAGTATTAGAGAATGGTGCCATTAGATGAGACAGGAAATGACAATAATGAGGATGGGAGAAGAGGAGAGGGTACTGATGCTTAATATACAGTCACTTAAATTAACTGCATGATTTAAGATGCTGTTCTATATGTGGTAAGAAATTCAAATATTGAACCCTGAAAAAATCAAGGCTTGTGATAAAAATTCAAGGGCCATTCTAACAACTATTATCAGCAATAAATTAGCACCAAATAAATTTAACACTGGCCTTTTACACAAAAATATAAATTTATTAAAAATACAAGATAGTCCCTCTATATTGTGATATATTCTTCAATATTTCGTATTGAACCTGTATTTTATAAAACATCCCTTATATGGCAAAGAATAAGTAGGAAAAAAAAATCATACTAGTCAGAACACCTACAAGCACTTGATTGGTAAAAAACAAGTCTTTATGGGTTTTTTTTAAGGGTGAAGGAATTGAGTATATGCTCTTCATGAATTTGAGAATTTCTATTTTAATATTGATAAAGGATCTTTCTATTCAGTCAAGCCTCATTTTATATATATATATATATATATATATACATATATATGTATATATATATGTATGCATAAATACATACATATATATAAAGATACATACTTACTTTATAATTTGGGATACATACTATTCATCCAACATTTATCTATACTGAAAGAATTATTTTCTATATGTTTTTTAAGTAATGTACATTTTGATGTAAATGAACTATCTGGATATTTCCTTGGAATAATTCTATTTAATTTATCTATATATTTACAGTATTCTACATGATTTAAGCTCTGTGCTGTGTGAAAAGACACTTGATCAATAGACTTTCTCACAGTTGTTGAACTCAAGTTGTTGATCAGCATCTCCGAAAAGAATTCTAGGCTCTTTCAAGATTCAAAGGATTCCTCATTTCATAGCAAGAAGCTGAAGTGCCAGCCAAGCAGAAACAAAATACATTGGGTCAAACCTCTAGTACATTCACCTTTAAAACCCAAAGAAAATCTGGTGAAATGCATGTTGTATTTGGGAGAAAAGCCAAAATTCATACACATAAATCTGGGACTAGAATACAGAGCCAACGAAATGCTGGACAGTAAAAGGAGATACACATTTTTTCATAATAATCATAATATGGAAAACATAAGAATGGGACATTTGATCACTCAGACAGAAGGTCAGATTTTAGTAGGTTTTTTAAAGCTAGAACAAACATAAGAAAATAATCTTGAAAGAAAATTTTAGAAAAAGAAAGTGAATTTTTTAATAATAATCTAAACAAGGTAAAATAAAACACTTGCATAAAAAGGCCAAGTACAAGATAGTTGAAGCTACCGTCCTCTGGGTTTACCCATTGGTACATGAATATGGCTAATGCTACAAACACGAGTAACATGAATAATTGCATAGGTCAACTTTAATCATAACCTCAGTTTATATTTAAAATGTATAAATTTAATATCTTTAAATTCTTAGATTTTATATTTCATTTTTGTGTTTTGACAGCGTGTGTGTGTAAACAAAACAAATTGATGGTGTGCCAGTTTTCCTGAGCAAAGAGGTACTGCTTCTGGCTCTTGGTTTTTCCCAAAATGGATTCTTTGGATAAGTCAATGTAAGTCTGCTTTTAAATATAATTTTCTAAATATTCAGATAAATTTATAGTTGTACCTTTTTACTCTTTAAATTTTTATCTAAGTATATGTATGCATGTGAATGACAATGTATAATATAAAGTAGATACATTGGGTTCAAACATTATTCAAACTGCATTTAAAATATATATATATATAACATTTTAAATACAGTTGGAGAATATATAAAATCTCTACATTTTTTTTTCTTTCAATACAGTTTGAGTAGGAGACATTTAGAATACAAAATAAGAGGCAGAGTGTTATTTAACAGAATGGAAGTACTGAGATGCGGAATTTAAAAATATTTATGAACATTTTGAAAAATAATTCATAAATGTGCATTATGTCAGAAGTTTTACAGAGAGAAACATTTTAAACTCCAAATTTAATAAATGTCAGACTTTATGTTTCAAAAGAAAATCAACTGAGCAAGCAAAAGCCTAAGTACTTTCATACATTTTGAAAATGTATTATAAGCAAATAAGAAATGAAATAAATCTTTAGTTTCTTGTTGGGACTAGCAGTATAATAAATACTATATCTGTTACAAAATATGTGTTTGTGTTTGACATATATATGTATCAGCAACTTATACTCTAATTACTAATCATGCATTCTTAGTTCTAGGCTGTATGCATATAATACAATTAATTATTAACTGTAGCAGAATTTTGGTTAGCCATTGTCAAAAATATGTGAAATAAACATACTTAAGAAGAAAGCTAATAAGTTTTTAGAAATATAAAAATTATTTAGGCCCATTTTTTCATTAAAATTTAAACTATCTCCTTTAAAATATTCTAGATAATATTCACACTGCCTTTTTTTTCTTTTTAAAGGAGGTATGAGATTATAGGAATAAATAAGGGAAAGAGAGATGAGAAAAGAGAAAAAGGGAGAAGGAAGGAGAAGCAGAGAAATATCACAAAAAAATGTCACTTAAGGGTCATCTGTCTCATAGGAACTATGTGGAAGGTATCTATATATTTATAGATATATAAATATATAGATATAGATATATCTATAAATATAAAAATATTTATAAATATATTATTATATATATTATATATAAATATATAATAAATATATATTAAATATATTATTAAATATAAATCAAATAATAATAAATTTATATAATTAAATATATAATTTATATGATTAAACCTAAATTATTAAATATAAATATATAGATATATAGATATAGATAGATATATCCATCTATATCTATACTAAATGGTCCTATTTCTTGACTGGACCCTTCCTGGCACTTGGCCAATCAATCCTTGGAAGCTCTTATAAATTGATCCTCCATAATAACTAAGGAAGAAATACCAGAATTATTATAGTAAACAATGGAAAAATAAATCAAAAGCTCAGAAAAATAAACATGGAAACTATGTATTTTATGTAGGGGCACAGGACTTGTTTTGTTCTGCAAGAGGGTGTGGAGACCACTGTTCTTATCAAAGTGGTAATACCTATGCTTTTCAGAGGAGCACCAATTTCATTGAGAATCTTAGTCGTCTCTTGCACACCAAGACTGATTATAGGAGATACTGTTACCAAAACTGGCTTCTGTGAAGATGATAGGATTGGGGGAATTTAAAAGGAGTAGGTGGTGGCACATAATCTTCAGAGCAAGTAGGGTAAAATTATATTGATGACCAAGGTTAGAGAGATAGAAAGGGGGGTCCCGATCCTCAGAAAGCCACGGAGATACCTAAAAAAACACACTGTCTCTAGGACAAATTAGTAGATAAAGATATTCTTCATTTACATAATCAGAATAAATCAAGACTGGATAATTAGGAGGTTAGGAGCAGCCTCTCCAGCTAAACATGATCCTTTGCCCAGATTTCAGACCTCAAACCCACTGGTTGAAGGAGAGGCCAGGTGCCCAGGAGAAAACACACTATAATACCACAATATATAGTAATGATTCCACCAACAGGATCTACAGCCATTTACTTTTGGAACTACGTTTAGGAGAAAGAATGGTAATCATTTCAAGGATGTTGGACTTGAGTTCAATGTACCATTGAAATCTACATTTCAGAAGCTTCACTGCCCTAGTTTTAGAATGGAGGCATATGGAGGCAAGGGAATAAATGTACCTGACTCAGGCATAGCTCATAGTGGGTCCACTAGTTCCAACTGCCATTTCTCAGGCCCTAAATATATACTTGAAATAGACTTATTTTTTAGTTAGTAGAACTTTCACACCATTTCTTTGCCTGGGGATTAGAATTATGAAGAATGCTAACTGGAAGCCACTAAACCTGTCTCTTCACTAAACTCCTACTCTCCAGCCGGTAACATAAATTAAAAACAACATAGCACCCTAGGGGAAAAGCAGAAATGGCACCACCATGAGGGAAAAGGCAGATCCACTATCATTTCTCCACTCCATTCACCAGATTGGTCCTTAGAAAAAAATATACATCACTTTGAAGATGACAACAGACAACTCAAACTTAACCAAGTAGTAGTTCAATTGCTGCCCTTGTTCTAGGTAGCATATTTGATCAAACAGAAAAACACAGCCTCAGGTACACAGGATGTGGCCAAGAATGCAGAATGCTTTTCTTTTCTTTTCCTATTAGGCAGGAGGGTCAGAAACAGTGTACATCCATTTGGAACAGAATATGGTATACATCTAATGTCATAAGGCTACATTATCTCTCCCACTGTATCATAATATAATTTGAACGTAACTGGACAGTCTGGACATTCTGCAGACTGTCACACTGATCTGAATGTTTATGACATTATTTATTATTATGTTACTCAAACTGGATGAGCAATAAATGGTAAATAGGATAAAAACCTTATGAAATACACACGTTCCAGCGGGTGACAAATAAACGTTATGAAGACTCAAGGTCCTGTCACTAATGAAGTTGTCAAGAGATCCAATGTTCTAAAGCATGCTGGGATATCTCTTCCAAATTAAGGACAAATTATTCAATCTTATATTTCACACACTAAAGACAAATTAGTGCACCTTACAGCATACACCACTAGAAGGGAAGTGCAACACTTGGAAGGCCTCTTCGATTATAATGGCAGAAATATTGCTCCAACCCACTGACCTAGGGATATAAATGGCTGGCAGCTTAAAAGAATCCCAGAGCAGGAGACTTGGTAACAGGTTCAGGCCAAAGAGCAAGCAGATTTGTCTTTTGCACTATGAAACTCAACAAGTTCTGTAGTATTCGAGTTATTAGTGGTATTAGTGATGGCAAACCCCAGGAGATGAATCATTACATACATACCTAGGGTTAGAGCAAGACCAGAGATATTCCAGCTGATGGTAAAGAGAATATAAAGTGGGTTGGGAGGAGAGAGATGAAGTATATTAGTTTTGGCCTGTGGACCAGCAGCAGAAGTAAGTGTTAGAATTTACTACTCATCCTGTTATAATTTATCCCTAGAAAAGCAGCTAACTAGAATCCTGAAATAGAATTTTACAGAACTTATAAAAAGCAAATATATCTGAGGATATCGAGGTAAATTTTTTCTTTCTCTCTTTCCCTTTCTTTTTTCTTTTCTTTTCTCTTTTCTTTTCTTTTTCTTTTCTTCTCTTTACTTTTCTTTTCTTTCCTTTTTTCTCTTTCTTCCTGTCTTCTCTTCCTTCCTTCCTTCCTTTCTTTCTTTCTTTCTTTCTTTCTTTCTTTCTTTCTTTCCTCTTTCATTTATTCATTTACCTTTATAGACAGGTATAGTGGTACAGTTGATACAGACAAAAATTGTACCCCTTTAATGAGTATATCTTAATGAGTCTGGACATATGCATACATGGGTGATACCATCATAATTATCGAAGTAATAAACATATACATCTTTTCCAAAACTTTCTTGTGTTCTTTTGTGTGTGTGTTTTGTGTAAGAACACTTAACATGAGATCTATCCTCTTAACATATTTTAAAGTGCACAATATTATATTAACTATACATGCTAGTGGACGTATAGTTCAACCTAGTACTAAAGCCCTCATTTTCCCTGTTCCTGGGAACTTTGGTGGCTGACAGCTATAAAAGTTTCCCTTAGCTCAAAAGAACCACTTCACTCAAAGTCACTCTCTTTTTTGGGAGAGCTCATACCCAATGACTGGTACGTGCAGGAATACAAAGTCTAAGCCCCCATGCCTCAATGTGGGACAACACTACTGGCCCACCCCTACTCTAGACTTCCCAGTGGGATTGGGGAGCCTCCACTGTCTTTCCATGGCAATTCACCTTCTGCTTCTGTCTGATCATGCATCTTTTTTATGTCCACGTAAGTTTTCTTTTTCAAAAAAAAACTTGACAAAAATGACATATAAAAGCACTGCACTTACATCAAGAGTATGTTACAATAAATTTCCAGCATGTCAATTTCCGTCTCAGAGTTGATTCCTGGGGAATTAAATCTGTGATGCGTTCACTATGAGTGAGTGCCAAATGCTTTTATTCTACATCTAGAAATATACACATGCATGGACACAGGAATATGTTTTATGTTCTTTTCTATTTTGTTGTTTATAATGGCTAAAATTCAAAAATAATATAAAGGACATTAAAAGGGCACTGGTTATACTATCTGGTATAATTAAAATAAATGATACACTTTTATATGTAATGAGTTAGAAAGATATCATTTTAAAATGCTATTATATACCATATAAGCTACAGTATATAAATTTAATTCCAATTGTGCCATAATATTTATACATATGTACTTCTGTAATTACAGAAACTTTTTAGAAGCTTACAAGAGGCAGTAAGGTATATGGAGTAAAAATACGTATCAGAGGGTCAGGCGTTCTGGAGTCAAATGCCTCACAGTAGCTGTGTAAACTTGAATATATATGTTCTATCTCAGAGACTCCATTCTCTAAAAATGGGTACAATAAAATATCATTCTCAGGTACGGACTATGTTAGGGACTATGCTAGCTACTACCCATAAAATATTTAGAGAAGTACCTGAGACCTAGTGGACACTTTAAGGCTATTATTATTAAATATGACATATTGAGCAATGTGTTGGGTGGGAGACGGAGATTTTTTTTCTTAATATAATTCTGTACCAATAACTTTTTCACTTGAATCATGTAATATTCTTAGCATAAAAGAACTTCATTTTTTAGTGGCTTGCTTTTCATTCTAATTTTGAAGCCTACTTTCATTCTGTAGCATGGGTTGGCAGCCCATGGTTTTTGTGTTTTCTTTTATTTGTTCTAGTTTACCTTTCACATATAGAGATCTGTGCGTGGTAGTTGCCCATAAAGGTGAGTGCATTCTCTTTGGACCCCCTCACTGTCAATCTGGTGGCTCCTCAATCCTTTTAACATCATTCTTTGGAAATCTGATTAATACATATTTCACTTTTTCTTTGCAGGACAGCTCTGTTACTGGGTGACAGCACCAGGAGTCATCGTGCATGAATTAACCTTCTGCTTAGCTTGGCATGATTGCCAAAGTGATGATGTGGTTGTGTCCATCTTCCTTGCTTCTGCTTCCTTTCTCCTTGGAAAGAAGAGTGCTGCTGCACCAGAGGAAAGTCCCTTTTCCCTGCTGGGTTTCTGCTGGAATAGGCTTTCTACAAATCCTGAAGCTCCCCAGACCAGCAACTTCTGAATTTGGCTGGCCTATAATGGTGGAAGCGATTCTTGCCTCTAGCCCTCACATCTCTAAAACAGAAGATAGGATTAGCCTTTCTCCAGATTCTCCACCATTATGCTGAAGAGATTTTTAGGACACAGTTCTGTAATTTTGTTTGTTTGTTCATTTTTCACTCTAATCCTCACACTGTATTTTGCTTATATCCATAATATTTCCGGGAAGTGCATGATGTTACCCTCCTGTTGCAAAGACTAATGCTATCTTCCTTCTTTGTTGTTGTTCACTTAAAAAGGATATAAGAAAAGTCAACTTAGACTGTTATGATGAATTTGACATCTTAGTAAGAATTTTCAGACTACTGTGTCATTAGTGATATCATAGAAATAAATTTTGGTTATATGAAGAACTGGAGGTATTTATTGAAGGAAAGGTTATTATTTCTTTACATATGCTCAGCAGTAAGATATCCGACTTCTTATAAAGTGACGCAGAGGTTCTCTTCTGTAAATATTTTTTAGGGTGACACTAATGATTTCATTTCCTTTTGGGATGCCTTTAGGAGTGAGTAAATGCCAAATCAAGTCAACTACTCACAGCAGAAAAATTGTATGGTGGAAATAATAGCCCCAACTTTGACATATGTGGCACTGAAGCCTGGAAAATTGAACAAATCAAGTTGCTGAAAGAGCATATTGCTTTCCAGAGCTTGATTGTGTGTAAATAAAAACAAATGATCTTTTAGTGTTTTGTTTTGAGTGCAGGCGTATATAAACTATCAATCAATATACTTCATTTCGCTTGAAATATGAAAATATTTTCTAATTTGAGTAGTATATTATTGGGTTTAATTTTTTCTTCCAGATTTTCTAAAGTTAATGTTTGAAATTCAAAAATTCTAAATATATAGGGGCGCCTGGGTAGCGCAGTCATTAGGCATCTGCCTTCGGCTCAGGGCGTGATCCCGGCATTCCGGGATCGAGTCCCACATCGGGCTTCTCTGCTGGGAGCCTGCTTCTTCCTCTCCCACTCCCCCTGCTTGTGTGCCCTCTCTCGCTGGCTGTCTATCTCTGTCAAATAAATATAAAAAAAAATCTTTAAAAAAATTCTAAATATATAAAGACTACTGCATTTATATCTATATTACATACAGTGTTACACTTCAGAATATTTGGTAATATATTAATCCTAGTGCCACTAGAAGGTGCAATCGTGAAGTATGTAAAATTCTGAGATATGGAACTCCACCAGCTGACTCTGCCATTCGCCAGCTGCCCAAGGCATTTATGCTGTTGTCCAACTGACCATCCTGATTAAGGTCCCATTCTGTTTTGTTTTAAAAGCTTTCTTGTTCTCTCTCCATCAAATCTTACCTGTCTGTATCCCATTTCCTTAGTAATTTATTCAACATATGACAAATAATATGCTATTTTTAGCAATGAATGAAATGTTTATCCCTTTCCCACATATTTTCACTTTAATAAAATCCTTCAATGTCTCCATTAAAAAGTGTTTCCCACATCTGCTGTTAAAACCAGACAATATGTTAATGTTTTTAAGGATAATAGCTGTTGCAACACCAGGTATTATGTTCATTTTAACTGAATAAATAGATCCACTAACATTTATGACAATCTTAGTTTACTGTTTTTCCATTTTTATTATAGCTATAAAGTTTTTATTAGTAAAGAACACAAATATATTGGAATTTCTGAATGTTTGCTTGTTTCCTATTTTTATACATAGATATACACATTTTAGAGTAGGCTTTAATGTAATTTAAGTTCATCTGTGTCCTCCTAAACTCTAAATATATAACCTGATTTTCCCATGCCAAAGTCTTTTTATTTTTAATTTCAGATTATATGTAGTGCAATATAGAACTGGGAAAGTAGTGTGGACATTATCAGTTATCTATATGACACCCATTCTCCCTTGCCTATTTCTTCATATAACTGATTTTATTCAGGTATCTACTCCCTCCTCTGTATATCACATGCTAAATGGGAAGTTGATCCTATGCTGAAACCCCATGTCAAGGGTGAGTCTGACTGCTCTAAGACAGTGAATTTCAACTTTGACTACACGTTAGAATCACATACTAGTTTTTCAAAATCCTAAAGCTCAAATTGCATTCAAAGCCGATTAAATCTAAATCTCTCAGGGTGGTATGCAGGTCTTAGCATATTTTAAGTGGTTCCAGTGTGCAGCCAAGTTTACTCAACTCCTGAAGTACCTTGTTTAGGAGCCAGGGCTAAACTAATTAGCATTGATTTAGCATGGGCATTTGACACAATGCAAAAGAGGTAGGATATTTACTGAGGTCTTGTGAGAAGTACGTTGTTCCTCCCTCTAATGAGGGAGCCTCCAGAAATGAGGCTCTCTCTTATTTGATGCCATGAGGTATATATGTGAAACTAGGATGGCTAACATCACTTTACCACCATGAAGGACTATTTTATTGACACTGTAGGGGCAAGGGTAGGCTGCCCCAAGATGGGCCCCTTTGGCATGAACATTATTTTGAGTTAAAAGCAATCAAAACCCAGCAGATTCAGAAAAAGCTCTCTACCTCTCTCTCAACTGTCTGCCTGTGTCAGGAAAAAAGCTTTTAACAGAAATTCCTCTTTACCTAAGAAACTTACCAGCATAATAGGGCAACCCTTGTTTTCCAAACATCTCCTCTTATCTTCCTGCTATTGGTCTTTCTCCCTTTGCTGTCTCGGGACCCTATCCCTCTCCTAGCTCATATAAGCCTCCTATTGCCTGACTGTCTTGGAATTTCCACGTCTGCGTGGATTCCTCATATATAGGAGACTAAATTCGATTTTGTCCAGTGAATCTGTCTCACGTCAATTTGATTCTTAGTCCAGTTAGGACCTTGAACAGCAGAGTCAATTCTTCCTCCCCAGTAATACATTCAGTATACATAATATTGGACAGCCATGTGATACTCACAGAAATGGGGTGATTTCCTACTCACGTGGCTCAGCTTATCTCTGGACTTTTAGTTAAATGAGCTGGTGATTTTGTTATCAGTTAAGAAAGTGTGAATTATATTTTCAAATATTTACACTTGAAACTCTCTAATATATATCTAAGAATTATATATTACTGGAAAATAAAGATAATATTTATAAATACTTTGAAAATTTTTCATGTAATTTCAATTTGCAGTAACATGTATTTTTTGCATGTGTTTAATCATTAGAACAAGGAAAACTCATTAAACCTATTTTAATAGTTTAATTGGCATAGCAAAAATTTTCAGTTACTAGTTCGAAATCTTCAGTTTTTTAAAGATCACTGACTGAAATACAAAAAGGGGTTGCTCTGGGGGCGTGTGGGTGGCTCAGTCGGTTAAGCATCTGCCTTCAGCTCAGGTCCTGATCTCAGGGTCCTGGGATCGAGCCCCGAGTCAGGCTCCCTGCTCAGCCAGGAGTCTGCTTCTCCCTCTTCCCTGCTCGCATTCTATCTCTCACTCCCTCAAATAAATAAAAAATCTTTAAAAAAAAAAAGGTAGTTGCTTTGCCTGAGGGAATGAAAGTAGTACTTTAAGTCTGAAATCAGTGCAATCTGTACACAAAAATATCTACAGATCCATTGAGATTATTTACAGCTGGTCCCTTCTATTGACATTGCAATGTCTGAAATATGGGCATAAATCTAAAATCCTAAATTTTATTTAATTATTTTGTTCTATAGTTCGGATGCTACAAAGTATAAATTTGATTAAATAAGTCTAATTGATTTTTGACTTTTAATAATTTCATAAGCCAGTTATATCCCCACTATTATTAAGAAGAAAGGCATTCCCAATTTATTTGAAGCTCTTTATGAATCACTGCCTAATTGTATTTTTTCCATTATTCCTTCAAAAAGAACCACTGCCTTGAAATCTGGTTTATCATTTCCAAATACTTCTTCATAATTTTATCAATGTATGCATCTTTAAATAACATACAGTTTTGTTTAGTTTTGTGGGTTTTTTATTTTAAATGTCATTATATATGTTCCTTATTAACTTTTTTTTATATCTCCTTGCCTTCTTCTGAATTTGCTTTTTGATAAATATCTCAAGATATATAAAATCATAGACATTCTTTCTTTGGTATCCTTAAGAAAAAATACTCATTTTCATGCCTGCCAAAACAAACCTTGAAAAAATTTGACATTTTTATGTGTTAATATACTAGCAATAGCATGTGAGATTGAACTTTAATTCTAGCATATGTAACAATAATCTAGGCAAATAATTTCTGAGGATAAATTATGATCTGCCAACAAGAGACCGTGTAAATGTTATTAGAGGGTTCTATAGCTCCCTAAATCTAGCTCAAGAGTTCTAAAGAAAAATAGAGCTTTTGGAAATGCTGGGGAGTAAAATTAGAGCCAGGAATATGGTACAGAGGAAATCAGTATTTGTGAATTCTTCCTATGTGCAAAACACTGTATTTGGGACCATATGCATGCTAAATCAACAATATTGAAAAATAAGCATCATTCTTATTAAGACTCTGAGTTGCTCAAGAACAGAGGGTTAAAAATGGCAGGGTTCAAAGTGGATCATAGACTTAAATGTAAAATGCAAAACCATATAACTTCTATTAGATAACATAGGATAATCATAATCTTGGGTTTGGTGATGACATTTTATTTATTTATTTATTTTTTTTTTTAAAGATTTTATTTTATTATTTATTCGACAGAGATAGAGACAGCCAGCGAGAGAGGAAACACAAGCAGGGGGAGTGGGAGAGGAAGAAGCAGGCTCATAGCGGAGGAGCCTGATGTGGGGCTCGATCCCGTAACGCCGGGATCACGCCCTGAGCCGAAGGCAGGCGCTTAACCGCTGTGCCACCCAGGCGCCCCCGGTGATGACATTTTAGATACAACACCGCAAACATAATTTATTTAAAAAAAATGATAAGTTAGATTTTGTCAGGGAGCGAGAATTGCTCTCCACTTCAAGGGTCCTTCTAGCTAAACTAAGAGTCAAATTGACACATAGGTTAACAGGAGAAAATAAAATTTAATAGCGTACATATGGGGAATCCACACAGACATGAAAATTCCAAAGACAGGCAAAATGAGGTATATATGTCATTCTCAGCTAAAGACAAGAATGTAGGGGTCTGGGACTTCAGAGGAAAGGAATGCACTTCACAGGGCAATGGAAAGAGCAGATATTTGGTAATTAGATGCTTGCCCTGCCATATAGATGAGTCACTCAGATAAAATTTATTTCTGCTAATAACACTTATTCTGGGAAAGACCCCCAACTAAAATTCTTCTGTGTAGTTAAGGGAGGGGCAGAAGTTTCTCTTGAGCCTGTAGGGTCTCAATAGTCTTCCGTTCAGAATATTGTTCATGCCAAAGTGGCCCATCTTGAAGCACCCTGCCCTTGGCACCTACAACTTTATTAAAACTAAAAACTCTGCTCTGAAAAAGACACTGCTAAGAGTATAAAAAGATAAAGGACTTACTAAGGGAAAATCATTTTAAAATATATATCTGAAAAAGGACTTGTTTCTAAAATATACTAAGAACTCTTAGAATTCAACAAACATTCAGTTTAAAAATGGAGAGAATATTTAAACAGATACTTCATCAAAGAAGATATAAAATGAGAAATACACATAGGAAACGATGCTCAGCACTATATATTGCTGGGAGTTCCAAACAAGACAACAATGAGAAGTCACTGCATACCTATTAGAAGGACTAAAATCCAAAACGCTGATAGTACCTAATGCTGGCAGGGACTGGAGACAACAGAACTCTCACTCATTGCTGGTGAGAATGCAAAATGGTGCAGTCACTTTGGAAGATAGCCAGGCAGTTTCTTACAAAGGTAAATATATATAGGCTTACCACAAAATTCAGCCCACTTCTAGAGCTAGACATTATCTAAATAAGTTGAAAATCTATGTACACACATAAAACCTGCACATGGACATTTACAGTAGCCTATTGATAATTACCAAAAATTGGAATCAACCAAGTCATCCTTCAATAGGTAAATAGATAAAAACCAAACAAAACACCTATAGTATATCTATATAGTGGAATATTATTCAGCTATAAAAAGTAAGCTATCAAGCTATAAAAAGACATAGAGGAAATTTAAATGCATATTGCTAAGTGACGTAGAGAAAACCGAAATGCATATTACTAAGTCAAACAACCCAGCCTCAAAAAACTATACACTATGATTCTATCTATATGACATTCTGGAAAAGGTAAAACTATAAAGACAGTAAAAGATCAGTATTGCCAGAGAATCAAGGAAGGGTAGGATGAAAAGGTGGAGCACAGAGAGTTTTCAGGGCAGTGAAACTACTCTGTATGAAACTATAATGGTGAATGCATTTATCAAAACCTTTAGAACTGTACAACACAAAAAATGAAGCTTAATATAAACCATGAACTGTAGCTAGCAATGATGTGTTAATATTTGTTAATCAGTTATAATAAATGTAGCAAACTAACTAAGATGTTAATAATAGAAGATACCACATGACTGCAAATTTTTAATAATAGGAGAAACTGTGTATGTGAGGGGGCAAGAAGTTACATGGAAAAACTGTAGTTTCTGCACAATTTTTCTGTAATCCTAAAACTGCTCTAAAACAAGTAAAGTCTATATAAAAAAGTATTCAGAAAAAAATGGCAGGGCTAGAATTTGAACCAGATCAATACATGCTCATTGACCTCAATGTGAGACAGGAATCCATCAAACTTCTAGAGGAGAACAGAGGCAACAACTTCTATGACATCGGCCAGAGCAACCTTTTTCACGACACATCTCCAAAGGCAAGAGAAATAAAAGATAATGAACTTATGGGACTTTATCAGGATAAAGAGCTTCTGCACAGCCAAGGAAACAGTCAAAAAAACTAAGAGACAGCCCACGGAATGGGAGAATATATTTGCAAAGGACACCACAGATAAAGGACTGGTATCCAAGATCTACAAAGAACTTCTCAAACTCAATACACGAGAAACAAATAAACAAATCATAAAATGGGCAGAAGATATGAACAGACACTTTTCCAATGAAGACATACAAATGGCTAACAGACACATGAAAAAATGTTCAAAATCATTAGCCATCAGGGAAATTCAAATCAAAACCACACTGAGATACCACCTTACGCCAGTTAGAATGGCAAAGATAGACAAGGCAAGAAACAACAATTGTTGGAGAGGATGTGGAGAAAGGGGATCCCTCCTACATTGTTGGTGGGAATGCAAGTTGGTACAGCCACTCTGGAAAACAGTGTGGAGGTCCCTTAAAAAGTTGAAAATTGAGCTACCCTATGACCCAGCCATTGCACTACTGGGTGTTTACCCCAAAGATACAGACGTAGTAGAGAAGGGCTATATGCACCCCAATGTTCATAGCTGCATTGTCCACAATAGCCAAATCATGGAAGGAGCCGAGATGCCCTTCAACAGATGACTGGATTAAGAAGCTGTGGTCCATATATACAATGGAATATTACTCAGCTATCAGAAAGAACGAATTCTCAACATTTGCTGCAACATGGACGGCACTGGAGGAGATAATGCTAAGTGAAATAAGTCAAGCAGAGAAAGACAATTATCATATGATCTCTCTCATCTATGGAACATAAGAACTAGGAGGATCGGTAGGGGAAGAAAGGGATAAAGAAAAGGGGGGTAATCAGAAGGGGGAATGAAACATGAGAGACTATGGACTATGAGAAACAAACTGAAGACTTCAGAGGGGAGGGGGTGGGGGAATGGGATAGACTGGTGATGGGTAGTAAGGAGGGCACGTATTGCATGGTGCACTGGGTGTTATACGCAACTAATGAAGCATCAAACTTTACATCGGAATCTGGGGATGTACTGTATGGTGATTAACATAATATAATAAAATAAAATTAAAAAAAATACATGCTCATTGAGAAGACAAAACCTGAAATTGCATGTGAACGCTAAGGATACATTAAAATTAAAAAGTGTGAAACCCAAACAGAAGATGCAAATTAACCAAAAGAATGTGGGATTCTGAGAACAAGCAGAAATGCAGATTCTAAAGAAAGCAATTTCAACTTGGTTTCAATAATTAAGCAGGGCTAGACAAGGAAAAATTCTCCTTTTCAAGAAATCTGTTTCTTTAAAAGAAAATAACTTGAATGAAGTACATAATTTAAATGAAAGGAATAACAATGCATGTCTCTCCCTAAAAGTTGGTACTAGAGGATGGATCCACTGACAGAAAATAATAAGACAAAGGTCCAATAGCATTCTAAACCATAAGCAAGCATGTGGCAATCAGGACAAGAATATTTAGCAGTTATTAAAAAAATACATTTCCAACCAGAATTTTTAAAACATGGCTAGGTATATGCACATTTATTCATTATAACATTTACTGAATGAACAGTCATTAATTTATTTACTCACAAGCTTTCATTAGGTTCTTGAAGCATGCAGGATGCTTGGTATACAATAGCATTCTAATGAAATGAAACACATTTGCATAATTCTAGCAGAGGAAAGGGACATAAGATAAAGAAATGGATTTAAATAACCTAAAATTGCAAATCATGGTAAGTCTAGTAAGAAAAGAATATGGGATTTGGATTGTGAATAAGACAGGTTTATTATAGACCATTTTAAGTTGATATCCAAGTCTTAAGGGCCTCAGGAGAAGAGATGAGAGATAGGAAAAATTGTAGTATATCAGGCAGAAGGAATAGCAAAACAAAAACCTTCAGTGTGTTTGAAACACTGAAGGACCAGTACAAGGTTTGGTGCTAGAAATTAGAATTATATATATATATATATA
Source organism: Ailuropoda melanoleuca (assembly GCF_002007445.2). Taxonomy (NCBI): domain Eukaryota; kingdom Metazoa; phylum Chordata; class Mammalia; order Carnivora; family Ursidae; genus Ailuropoda; species Ailuropoda melanoleuca. The sequence continues at coordinate 18,311,796 of NC_048236.1, forward strand.
TATTTTTTTATATGCGTGTGTGTGCGTGTATACACACAGATGTTTTCCCCCTTTAATTATTTTTAATTAAAATATATTTTGAGAGCCATTTATATTCATTTTTTCTTCTAAGTTTATGGTACATGCTAAAACAATAGCTGTATTCTCAATCACAGTGTAAGTCAAGGATTAACGACTTGCTACAATACCACAGAAGCCTAACCTCCAGTGTATTATAAAGGAATATAGAGAAATGTTAAAATTCTAGTATATTTTATGTGAAGTAAACCCCAAAAATCACATTTCATAAGATTTTTATTTAACTTCTCAAAATATTGCAAGTGACTTTATACCATAAACATAATCTCTTTCAGGAAAAATTAAAGAGCAAACATAATGTTTAAAACTTTGAAGAAGGAGATAGGTAGTTCTAGAAAATCGGTATTGGTAAAGAATTGTTATAGTAGGGTATGCATTGTGATTTACTGGAAAAATCAAGACTAAACATGAAGCATAGTTAGGGTATATCAGTCATAACTTCCGACAAAAGAAAACATGTGTTTTCGTCTGAAGAGAGATTTCTTTTTCATATTGAAGTAAAAAAAAAAAAAAAAAAAAAAGGTATGCTTCAGTCTTTTAACACGGGACCTTGGAAAACATCATGGGGCCTGTCTTCAAGTATGGCTTTGCAAGAGATAGAGAAATGTTCAAATGAACATCTCTTAAACTGATTCTGCATGAAAACTGAAAGCATAAAGTAACATGGCAACTTTGTGGAAAAAATTTTTTTGACTAGCTTGCACAATGTGCTCTAGACAAAGATCTAGGAGAAAAATCATGGAACGGATTTCTAACTCTTGTTTAAGCCTTTGCTATGATATCAGTTGTCTTATTATTTTGGAAACTGCTGAATCCCAGCATGAGTTGGAAATATTAGCAAATCTTTTTAGACAAAAAATATGTGAAAAATAAACTAATTTGACAAAATATACCTAAGATATGTTAAATATTTTAATGTTCTCAGAGGCATCTAGGAATATGAAGGTGTGTTTTCATTATCCACGTTAGGTAACCTGTGAAAGATTTTATCTTCAGAGTAAAACAACTGCATATTTACTATTATAAGGTGGATTCAGGAAATACAAATATAATCTTAAAATTTTCTTTTTCTATAGATTCGATGACAAACAATACTGTTTTAGAGAAGTGAGAATTACTTCTAATCAAAGCCACTTCAACATTTTGCTAATTTGGGAGTAAATGATGCTCTACAAAGAAAAGAAATAAGCATAAAGAGAACTAACAACACAGATTTGCAATATACTAGAAAAATCTGTCAATTTATTTGCATGATCAATACATACAGAATAAAACAATTTTGTATAATAAATGTAAATATATAAGTTTTCATCATTAAATTTATATTGGGACTCCTCTGTAACAGAAAAAGCATAACACTGAACAACTATTTTATCACTGACAGGGAAAAGAACAGCATGTGACTATCAGAAATAATGGAAAGTGTTGAATTCTGGAGAAAGAAGCCCTACATTCTGTACCACTTTTGTTAATAACATCTCATTGGGAAAATCAACTGATCTATATAACTTTTGGTTTCCTCATGAATGAAATAGGAATAATATCAGTATATCATCTGTCCATAGTTTTAGTAAAAGGCAAATTAGAAACAGTTATAAAAAACCCTTTGTTAAAAAATATATGAATATACATTTATTTTTTTGTGCTGAAAATAATGGTGTTTTTTTTAAATAGTTTACTCAGAGATTATTACAAAAGCACAATTTTTGAAAGTCCAATAAATAGTAGGAGGAAAGAGGGTGGGAATGAGCTATGACGAGACACAGGTGATATAGATGTGCTCTATGTCTTGATTTTGGTGGTATTTACATAGGTAAATACAATTGCCAAAACTCTTTCAATTGTGTATATAAGATCTTTATATTTTATTATATGTAAACTATACTCATTTTAAAAAAGAGGGGGGGCGCCTGGGTGGCTCAGTTGGTTAAGCATCAAACTCTTGATTTTGGCTCAGGTCGTGATCATGGTATCCTGAGATTGAGCCTGGCCAGGGTCCCTGCTCAGCAGGGAGTCTGCTTGGATTTCTCCTTCTTCCTTTCCCTTTGTCCCTCCCCCTGCTCTCTCTGTCAAATAAATAAATCAATCTAAAAAATTAAAAACAATTGAGTACCTTATGTAGAGGCTATTTCTCTCTCTCTTCTTCTTAAGATCTTATTTAATTATTTGAGAGTGAGAGAGAGAGTACAAGCTGAGGTTGGAGCAGAGGGAGAGGGACAAGCAGACTTCCCACCCAGTGGGGAACTCCACGCAGGGCTTGATCCTGGGACCCTAAATCATGACCTGAGCTAAATTCAAACACTTAACTGACTGGGCCACCCAGGCATCTCAAGGCTGTTTCTCTTAAAAGATTGCCCTGTCTACTCCCTGGAAAAAAAGGGAACAGTAAGGGAAGATAGGCTACTTAGAAAAAATGAGAAAAATGCAGGGGACTTGTGCACTTGATTATACTGTATTATTATTATTTTTAAGAATACAACTTGAAGTTCTGATTAATGACCTTTTTAGAAAAAAAGAAAATACAGATTTTGCAATAAACAAGATTACCATTTATATTTTTTCCTCTTTTTTTACAGTTCAATAAAAAATAATTTTATTAGCAAAACCCTTAATCCTGAATTTTATATTTTGTGCCTGTCATAATCATTGCTCTCACATGCAACATCACATCTGAGGCAAACAATGACTGGCAGATCTCAATTCATTTCTAATGAATCATTTCTGTGTATTTGGATTATTATATAGTTTTTGAATATGATTTTACTTTACCACTATCTTCAAATAACATAATACCATGACACATATAACATAAAAGCCTTACTACAAAATACAGTGATTTTCCCTTCCCTTCCTTTGTACTGTTGTTATCAAAAAGCAATTTTACTTAAATCAGTGAATTCTAAAGCCTATTTGTAAAGTTATAATTGATCAGATGGATGTATTCATCTATCAAAGAAAGTATACTTACTCCCTGAGTTACTTTTTTTTTTTTTTGATGAAATTGGAACTACGTCAGGTTCCAACTTTTCCACTGAGAGAAGGATAACTATTTAGTCTTTCATAAATTCATTGGAACCACGGTGATGGCTGCTCTCCCTTGGGAACTGAGGGGTAGGCAGTGGCAATATATGTATTATTTTATATTAAAGGCAAGACCAGTTCAAAGTCATCTTAAACCATGAATTTGGAGTCACACAGAACTTGGTCTGATATTTAGGTTTGCCACTTTCTAACACTGTGATTTTGCTTAAGTTACTGAAAATACCCAAGTTTTGGTCATATGCAAAATGAGCATATCTAAAGCCTCACTGATTTTATTCTAGCACAAGATGATATAAACTAGAAGTATCTGGTACATATAGTCTCATCAATTGCTTGTGTGAATGTAATATTAAATCTCTCCACAAAATAATTTGATAAAATCTATCTAAAACTTAAAGGCTGACAAACTTTGATTTAGCATTTTCAATTCCAGGAATTTATTGTCCAAATATACAAATATATGCATGCAAAGAGGCACACATAATTAATTTCCCCAAATAATAGTTTACACCAGAAAAGATTAAAAATTGCCTGAGTGGTCACTATATTATATTAAAATAAAGTACGGTGTAGCTACCCAAAAAGAAGGTGAAAGATCTACATACCAACATATATTTTGTTCAAAATTCTGGTTTTTATAAAGGCAGATATTATATTGCCATTGCCTGGATTAAAATTCTATTATGTTCTTACTTTTATATTAGTAATTATTTTACTTTTATATTAGCAGTTGGAGCTCCTATACATAAACTAGGCAAAACAAAACCAACATTTTTAAAAAGAAAAAAAAATGTCCAGTAAAACAACATAATTTTGTATTTTCACTCAACATGTTAAAAACACGCTGATTAACATAGATTTTCACTTCTACTCATTAAATTGCAAACATTTTTTTCACTTATATCCATGAAAAAATTTTAAACATTTCCTTATAAGAAGCATGAAAAGTTCTAATACATAGTGTTTCATAATTTAAGGCATCTAGGATGCATTTACATAAATTATAAACTGAGAGGAAGAAAAAAAATCATATGGTCAACTGGGAACAAACCTTCACACTGTCTGAAAGTCTACTTTGTAGTGTCCATAAGAAAAGCAGGCCAAAGCATCAACATGGATGCCAATTACACAGACAGCAAAGGAGCCAGATGCTGTTGGCAAAACATGCTCCAGAGTGTGGCATCTGGGTCCAATAACTGCCATACAGAGCCCCATCTGTAGCTAAAGCTGTTGACTCTGCTTTGGGGGAAGAAAAATCAGAAATAAAGAAGGCAGTTAAATTCTAAACCATGCCAGGAATAGCAGAAGGCAGGTTGCAGTCAGCATTCAAATTACATCCCTAGCCCATTTTGCTTTTTAATGTCTTGAAACTGTGTAAACACTAAACTACGTTAACTCCAGTTGTTTAGAGATGAGCACATATAGATAAGTTCAGTAACTCAGAACACACAGATCACTTACAGAGATTTGATATTCCAGCAAATACTCATTTTCCTAACATTTTTGTTCTCAAGGAATAAAGCATATAGTCAATGAAATGTAATTTTCATTTGATCTATTAAAATGTATTGCTATGTTAAGCACTCATTATGGTGTGCAATGTGAATTTCTTCAAAAGCATGGAATTTAAGAATCTTCACTGAAATTTCTGATGTTTTCTTTGGACTAACTCTTCACAAAATGAAGTAAGGGAGTCTTTGTACCTTTTACTGAGAGTTCTGAAATTTTTGTTCAGTGGAAATTTGTGAGAAACCTTCAAGAGCTCTAAATTTTAACTAAATTCTTTCTTAATTACAAAGAATAATGTAATCTCTTTTTAGTGGTCTCCATTTATTTTACACATAAATATATAAAATGAAATGAGTTAATATCAATATGGTCCCACAGATTCATCATTCATAAAATGTTGGTCTAGTCTTATTCATACATATATTTTTGAAAACATGATAAATGTTGGGAGTAATAAAAACTAGTGATACTTAGAGTTTAATACATATCAAGAAATGAGCTAAACACTTTGTGTACAGAATTTTATTTAATTATCATCATAACTCTGTGAGGTATAACTATTATTCATACCTTCTACATTAAAAAAAAAAAACCTGAAAGCTTAAGGATATAAATAAAATTCCTAACCCAATTCACACTAATCTTTGAGGATAGAACCAAACTTGATATCCTATATCCAGATACTCTGACCCTAGAATCCATGCTTTCTCTGTCTCTGTCATCTCTGTCCTCTCTTTCCCCCGTATAAATAATATAAAACATAATTTGGTATAATCACTTTAGTAATGGCAGAAGAAAGATTTCTGAAAATCTAGTCCTCCTTAAAAGAAACAAGAACACTGACAATATGGTCAAATCTACATTCCCAGAACTCTGTAAATTAAACTAAAGACTTGCAAAAGTCTGAGGAGTGTTTATTCAAGAAAAATGGTTGACTCTCATAAGCGCAGTCACCTTTGTAGTGGTTACCCGCAGTATTCCCATTCCTCTTTCCCCAGCTCTGCAGTAGACTTGAAAACCAACAGCACTACAATTATGGCATCTGTGAAACCAACAGCCTAACTAACATCCACTGAGGAGCAGGACAGGTTTGGAGCTCACTCAAGAGATCTTTCCCAGGAATGTCATTATTTCATTGGTCTGGTAACTAGATGAAAAGTTCCATTTTCAGGAGTAGACTTTATTTGACCTGACTCAATGCTTACTCTTTCAAATGGCCTTATATAAAGGGCATTTATTAATAACAGTCAGTAGTAATTGCCTAATATTGTAGCTGCTTGAGGTGATGATTCGAGTTAATGCTAAGAAGAGGCTGACCAATATACTTAAAAGTGGGGAATGAGGTGTTCATAGAGGTCTTTGCAAAGCTAGACCTATTCTTGGGAAATTAGAAGACAACACAACATGAAAGTCTGCACAAGTCTAAGAAAGATAGGAAAAGACCTTAATCTCTTATCTCTGACTGACCTTGAGCCTCTGTGCAAGCAGATACTGGAGAATAAGACAGAGTTGTAAAATGCCTGGCTGAGTGGTGAATGCATGCCTCACCATATATACACAGTAAGGCTAGGAGACTTATTAGTTTGAGGAAATTATAGAAAATCTCTGTTAAATCGTTGGTTGACTACTAGATTAGCCAAGGTGAGACTTGAATAGCCACAGGTGACAAAGAAAATGATTAGAACTACTTCAGAAAAATCTCTAAACAAACAATAGCAGGAACAAAAAAATTAAAAATGCAGTAACAACTGTGAAGAAGCAGGAGCTGGTTTCCGGATTTGCCACATATCCTATTTAACAGGTCAAGTGTTCATAAAAAATTATGAGTCACACAGAGACAGAAAAGTATGACACATACATAGAAATACAGCCATCAGGAGAAAATATCCCTGAGGAAGCCTTGATATTAGACTTACTTGACACAGATATTAAATCAGCTAAAATAAATGTGTTCAAAGAAAAATGGAACGCTTATCTAAATAATTAAAGAAAATGGGGCGGGCACCTGGATGGCTTAGTCGGTTAAGCTTCCGACTCTTGATTTCTGCTCAGGTTATGATCTCAGGGTCCTGAAATGGAGCCCCTCATCACTCTCCACTCTGGGAGTGGAGCCTGCTTAAGATTCTCTCACACCCTCTCCCTCTGCTCCTCCCTTCTGCTTGCATGCACAAACTTGCTCGTGCATTCTCTCTCTCTCTCTCTCCCTCAAAAAGAGGAATAAATAAATAAGTGTGAGAGTGATGTTTTGCCAATTTGAGAAGATAAAGACATATCAATTTTAAACAAGAACACAACAGAAATTCTGGAATTAAAAGCATAAATAATAAAAATTAAAAATTATTAGAGGGGCACACCACTAGACTTAAGTTGGTAGAAGAAGGAAGCAGTGCATTTGAAGATAAATCAATTAGATTATTGATCCTGAAGATCCGAAAGAAAAATGAACTGAGCCTCAGAGACCTGCGGGACACCATGAGAACATTAACATACACACGTGAGAATTCTAGAATCAGAAGGGAGAAAAAAAGACCTAAAATATTTGAAGAAATAAAGGCCAAAACTTCCTAAATTTGATGAAAAATATTAATCTACACCAAGAAGCTCAATGATCTCTAGGTAAAATAAACTCAGACACAAAAGTCTAATCACATGATAATCAACCTGTCAAAAGACAAAGTGTTTTGGAAGCATCAAGAGAAAATGATTCATTATGTACAAGGGATCCTCAGTACAATTAACAATTGACTTATCAGGAACCATGTAGTCCAGATGTACTTTAACTGCTGAAAGTAAAAGACTATCAACCAAGAATTTGATATCTCTTAAAACTATCCTTTAAATTAAAGGAGAAAATAAGACATTCCCAGATAAAACAGAACTGAGAGATTTCACTAGCAGCAGACTGCCCTAAAAGAAATAGTAAACAAAATCCTATAGATTAAGATGAAAAGATACTAGACAGTAATCTGAATTTACACACAAAAATAAAGAGCACTGATAATGGTAACCATATAGGTAAATATAAAAGACAGTATAAAGGTATTTTTGCTTACTACTTTTTCGTTTCCTATCTGATTTAAAAGACAGTGCATAAAACAATCCTATAAAATTGTGTTATTGGGCTTATAATTAATAATAGCCTAAAGGAGGCAGCTGGGTGGCTCAGTCGGTTAAGCAGCTGCCTTTGGCTCAGGTCATGATCCCAGAGTCCTGGGATCAAGCCCCACATCAGGCTCCCTGCTCAGTGGGGAGCCTGCTTTTTCCTCTGCCTCTGCCTGCCCTTCTCCCTGCTTGTACTCTCTATCTCTGTCAAATAAATAAATAAAAGCTTTAAAAGAATTTAAAAAAAAATAGCCTGAAGGAAGTAGGAGGGAATGAAGCAATGGTGGAGCAAAGTTTTGGTATACTATTGAAATTAAGTCAGTATTAATACTATGTAGATTGTTTTAAGTTAAGAAGTTAATTTTAATCTATAGGACAACCACTAAGAAACTAAGTAAAAACATATAGTAAAAATAAAAAGGAAATTAAAGTGTAATACCAGAAAAAACCTAACACAAGAGAAGGCAATAATGGAAGAAGAAAGGAACCAAAAATATATAACATATTTAAAATAAAAGGAAACCACATATATAAAACTCTATTTCATTAGTAATGCTAAATGTAAATTAAGTAGACATGTCAATAAAGATAGAATGGACAGAATGGATTCTTAAAGACAGTCAAATCATAGCCTATCTATAAAAGACAAGCTTTATATTCAATGTCACAAATAGGTTAAAAATAAAAAGTTAGAAAAATATATACTATGACATCAGTAATTAAAAAAGAGCAGAGACAGCTATACTAATATCAGGCAAAATACACTTTAAGCAAAAAAAGTGTTACTCAGGACAAAGAAGGAGATTTTATAAATATTTAAATCCATCAGTAAGATCTAACAATTAGATCTTAGAGCCTTAAGATCTAACTTAAGGAAATGAAGCAAAATGTGCAGATTGAAGGGATTAATAAATAATTCGACAATAACAACTGCATACTTTAACTCTATAATGGATAGTACAAATTGGCAGAAGATGCAGGATGTGGAAGACTTGATCAACATATAAACCAACAAGACCTAAAAGACCCCTATAGAACATTCTGCATACAACAGTAGAATACGCACTCTTCTAAAACACATACAGAACATATATTAAGTTATAATATAAGCCTCAGGAAATTTTAAAAGATTTCACTCACACAAAATAAATTTTCTTGCCGCAGTAAAAGTCGAAATCATAAGAAATCTAGGGAATTCACAAATAAGTGAAAATTAAACAACACATTCCCAAATAACCAATGAGTCAAAAAATAAATAACATAGGAAACTAGGAAATATTTTGAGATAAATGAAAATGAATATACAAACTATCCAAAAAATTATAAGATGTAGCTAAAGCAGTGCTTGAAGTGAAATTTACAGCTGTAAACACCTGTATTAAAAAAACAAACAAAAAACAAAAAAAAACAGAGATCTCAAATCAATGATGTCACCATTCACCTACAGAAACTAGAGAAAGAAAACTAAACGCAGACCAAGCAGAAGGAAGAAGATAATGAGATTAATGAAATAGAGAATAAAAAAGAATAGAGAAAAACAATGAAACTCAAAATTGGTTCATTCAAAGGACAAACACTGAAGTAGACTGACTAAGAAAAAATAGAGAAGACTCATACTACTAGAATCTGAAACAGAAAGACAATGAATTACTATAACCTTATAGAAATAAAAGGGATTCTGAAGGAATACTATGAACAATTACATACCAACCAATTATATAACCTAAATGAAATGGTTAAATTCCTGGGAAGATAAAAACTCCCTAAACCACCTTAAGAATAAAAAGAAAATCTGAACAGACTTATAACAAGGAAAGATATTGAATTAGTAATCAAAACTTTCCCACAAAATAACCCCAGGACCAGATGGTGTTACTAGTGGATTTCACCAAAGCTTTAAAGAATAATTATTACCAGTTCTTCTATAACTCTTTCAATGGAAAAGGGATAATTCTCAACACATTTCTGTGACCAAAATTATCCTGATACCCAAACCAGCCAAAGATATCACACACACACAAAAAAACCTGCAGACCATTATGACCTTTATGGATATAGACACAAATTTGTTCAACAAAATATTAACAAACTGAATTCAGCAACATTTAAAAAGGATTATATAATATAACCAATTGGAATTTATACTAAAAATGCAAGATCGGATCAAAATTGTAAAATTGGTGAATACAGTGCACCATATTAATATGTGCATCAAAAACATTTCATAATATCCAAAATATTTTCATAAAAAAGACAATGTCTAAAATGTGCTAAAGGGCACCAGTGAAAAATCCACAGCTAACATTATACTCATTGGTAAAAGGCCACATGATTTTCTTTTAAGCTCAGCAATAAGACAGGGATGTTCAGTCCTGCCACCTCTATTGTACTGGAGGTTTATTCAGGATAATTAGGTATGGGAAAAAAAATCCAGATTGGAAATGCAGAAGTGAAACTGTCCTATTATCAGATATGGAATATTTTGACGATTCTACAAAAAATTATTAGAACTAATAAATGAGGTCACCAAGGCTGCAGATTACATGACTGATATACAGAAATCAGTGGTATTCTTATACATTAGAGAAGAAAAATTTTTTAAATGACATTAAGAGAACAATTCCATTTTCGATAATATCAAAATGAATCAAATTCTTAAGAATAAACTTAACAAGGGAATGGAATACTTGTACATTGAAACCTACAGAAGGTGGTTGAAAAAAATTGGAGAAACTATAAATAAATGGAAAGATATTCCATGAACATGTACTGGAAGACTAATTATTATCAATAATAGCAATATTTTCCAAATAGACATCCATATTCAATGCAAACCCTATTAAAAATCCCAGTTGCCACTTTTTTTCTGCAGAAATTGGTAAGCTGATACTAAAATTCATATGGATGTGCAAGGGTCTCAGCCAACACAAAATAATCTTGAAACAGAAAAAAAAAAGAAAGAAAGAAAGAAAAAAAAAAGTTAGACACTTCCTGATTTCAAAAGTGCTAAAAGCTACAATAAGAGAAAGTGGTACTGAATTAAAAAAAAAAAAAGACAAATGTCAGTGAAATAGAATTGAGAATCCTGAAATAATCTCTCATGTTTTTGTTCAAATGATTTTAAGGAAGGGTGCCAAGACGATTTAATGTAGAAAAATATCTATGTGCAAAAGAATAAAGATGGACCCTTGCCTCATGCTATACACACACTCAATATTTAACTCAAAATGATTACCAAAATATAAGTGCTAATACTATAAAACTCTTAGAAGAAAATAGAGGAATAAACCTTTGTGACTCTAAGTCAGACAACAGTTTCTCAAATATGGTGCCAGAAGTGGAAGTGACAAAAGAAAACAGATCAGTTGATCTTCATAAAAATTAAAATTGTGCTGCAAAGAGTACCATTAAGAAAGTGAAACATAACCCACAGAATGGGAGGGTAATATTTACAAATCATATCTGATTAGGGACTTGTATCCAAAATACATAAAAATTCCTAAGAAAAGGACAAGCCAATTCTTAGGTGGGCAAAAGTTTGAAGGGATATATCTTCAAAGAATATATATATACACCTCGTCAAACAGCACATCATAAGATGGTTAATATCATTAGTCCTTATGTAAATGAAAACCAAATGTACATTGGAATACCACTTCACACCCCACTAGGATGGCTAAAATGAAAAGACATACATCAATAAATATTGACAAGGGTGTGGAGAAATTGATACTCTTATAGCTCGCTGGTAGGTTGGTAGAATAGTTCATATACTTTGGAAAAGACCTGAAAGTTCCTCTAAAAGTCAAACATGGAGTTACTATGATCCAGCAATTCTCCAGTTAGTTACATATTCAAAAGAATTGGAAATATATGTTCAAACACATACTTGTGCATTAATATTTGTAACAGCATTATTCATAATAGTCAAAAAGTAGGAACAACCTAAATATCCACCAACTGAAAAACAGATAAAGGTGTTATAACCATACAATGTAGTAATATTAATTGGCTATAAAAAGGAATGAACTACTGATACTTGCTGCAGCATAAGCCTTGAAAACATGATGTTAAGTGTGATAAACTAGTCAAAAAAGATCACATATTCCATGAGTCCAGTTATGTGAAATGTGCAGAATAGGTAAATCCATAGAGAGAGAAAACAGATAAGTGGTTTTCAGGGCCTAGGGGATGGTGATGAAAGTGTTCTAAAATGAGATTGTATAATGGTTCTACTTCTCTGTGAATATAATAAAAACTCCTGAATTTTACTCTTTGAAAGAGTGACTTATAAAGTATGAAAGAGTGACTTATAAAGTATGTCACAAGAAAGTTATCATAAAAAAATAACTTGGTAAGGAAATTCCTAAATAGTGAGTCATCTTATTTATATATAACACATGTAATATACAAATTACGCTCACTTCATTGATAGCGTTTATTGAATTCTCTCCTCTTTTTACAATCTGGTAAAGCCAATGTTAATATAACAATATTAACACATTATCTTTAAAATCACAAAGAAGAAACACAATCAGAAAGCCTACTTCAGTTGGACTTCTAAAAAAATAAAACACAGTATCTTGGAAGTAAAATCAGTAATCTATTGAAAATCTGAGGAATGAGAAAATGACTACGAGAGTTTGTGTTAATTTAAGTGGCAAAGTCTTCTGATACATTTATAAACTTAAGTCATTAAGAGTTTACAATTAGTGGTGTCAGAGTTATCCAGAAAGACTGATTATGTCTCATGAATATTAAAAGAAAGTATATTTAATTAAGCCTTATAAACTTTGTTGCTTGTTTTGTATTAGATCTTTAAGATATCTGCATCAACTAGCAAATAGCAATTATCTAAATAAAACTACTATTGTGTTGGATAATAAATTAATATTTGAGTCTTCACGTTCTATTTGATATACATTATGAAAATAATATATTTTGGACAAATAGGGGACAAGCATAAGTAATATATTTCACATAAACACATACATCATATATTTTTCTCCACACATATTTATGATACGGTATTTTGGGAAAGAGAAAGCAAAAGTAACATCCAGGATATCCAGGAGCTGGTCAGGCACTGGAAGCTAGGTTTATAGCTACATCTTGGTGTTCTCCTGTTGAACATTTCAACAGACAATTTCACAGAACATCAAAATGAGACAAAGCTACTCTATGACCCTGAGTAATCATTACAAAGACAAGCCTACCCCTTAATCATATCTAAATATAGACAAAAACTTGAACATTATCTAAACCACAAGAATAGCCAAACATTCTCCTGTGATGGTTGATATTAATGGTTGCTGCTTCTTTAGAAATTTTGGCTTTCAACTCTGTCCAGTCTTCCTTTCTTCTAGGTAAGATTTATTATGAATATAGATAATTCTTCCCACTTCCTGAAGGTCACCTTATCCAGGCCAAAGGCCCATTTTCTTAAATGCTCCCCAAAATTATATGTCACAAGCTCAAACCTCTAAGTATTTTCCAGCACCCTTTTACTGAGATGCCACATGGATTTACATAGTGTGTGTTCTCTCTTATGGCAGTGATTTATTAACCCAACTTGTTCAACCACAGGTATGTTCCTGCTGATGTTTGTCTGGAGGTGACTGACAGTGTAAGTACACACAAACACAAAGGCATAAACAAATTATCTTAGAAAATACAGAAAAAGCTGAATGCTAAAAAGTATATAACAGAATCTTTGAGATATATATTATATATTACACATTGTGGTTATAATTAACAGTCGTTTAAGAAAAATAAAATAAGCATATACAACTAGGGGAGGTTTTTCTATCTTAGCTCAACAAAAGTTGATTGTTTCTCCTATAGTATAGATGGGAAGACAGTTAATGTTGATTTGTGATATGTCAATTTTAATAATTGATAATGCACAAAAAATAGCTCTGGATTTTTACAATTTTCTATATTTTAAACTAATGTCAACTACTGGCATTTTGAGTTTTTCTATATTAACAAAATTGTTCATTTTTTTCTCTTAAACTATTGACAGATAGTTCAGAATTGTCTTTAAACAAAATAAACTACCTATTGTTGTTGATCAGTCTGGATCTTATATCCCATTTTAGTCACCAAAAATGAGAATATTTTTGACAAAATATTTGTCAAAACCCTTACATGCTTGAGATGATCCAGAATCATCAATTGTAATCACAAGATGAGATAGTGTGTGAGTTATTTTAGAGGACACTCTGAAATCATTTTGATTTATCCCTGAAAAAAATAATCATCCAGGTATATTTGTATTCAATTAATCTGCTTCTGTGACCAGAAGAGAATCAGTCTAGTTATAGTACACCTGGTTTTGCATCTACTTGAGAGACCTGGAGTTTACCAAACAAGTTAAAAATGAAGGCTATTTTACCAATATATATTTAGTTATTAAACTTTTGGAATATTAGCAATAGCTATTCAGAATTTCTATTTAGAGCTTCTTCAGATTTTTTATCTAGAAACTAATACAATTGGATTATGGAAAGTGTGGACTAATTAATGTAAAATTTATCAATAATTTGGAAAAAGTAATCCAAATTCACCATAATCTCTAGGTAATAAAATGAAAGTTTTAATTCAACTGACCCATGAAGGAGTCATATGGTGGCACTCATTTTGCATGGAATGACCCAAAACACTCAGATGGCAAAAGCATGTTTTGAAGAAGTATATGCAATTGTAACATGTGCCAGATCTGGACATTGTATTTCCCAGTTTAATCGTGTTTGTAACTTTTTGACACAAATTTCAAATGACTGTTGACACCTCTTGTTAGGAAGTGGCTCTTCATCTTGAGATCATTATTTTAATTAATGGATGAAATGTGGAAATAACATCTGGAATTATCCCAAGGACAGTGAACACTCCAAATAATTTCATAAAGAAAATGATAAATACATTACTCACCGATAGCTATTGTAGAGGTCAATACAGGTGGAATTGTTCTTACAAGGATTCATTTTCCAGTCATTGGATTCCTGTTCACAAAAACTTCCTTTCCAACCAGCTAAGCACACACACCGGTAGCTCTAAGGGAATACGAAAATTATACAACCTTTATGTTATTTCTTGCTATTAAGCCTATAATACAGTCATTACTCCTGGCTATTTTGATCTCTGTCAATTTATGCCTATTTTAATTTTTATAGAATGTCAATACTTCCCAAAAATTACTTTGACCACAGTTTTAAAAACTATGTGAACAGTATTATTTAGTATCTAATTCAATAAAACTAAATATGCATTATGCTCATGACATAAAACTCTTGGTTTTGTTAAATATCTTAATATAAAAATAGTGTATTAGTAATATGAGGTAAGTGATTGTGTAAAACGAAATAACTAAATATATAATTCAGCAACTAGCTCACAAGTTTTATACATATATATATATATATAAAACAAACCTTCTGACAATTTTGGGACATTATTTACAAATAATTAATCTATGTCAATACAGTATTGTTGGTCAACTAAAGTTGCAAAACTTTGGATATAATTTTTCTAAGAGTGGAGCAGACTGATAACAATATTCAAAATACTAAAAGTAAAATCGCTTTTCCAGAATTGGGAAAACAAACAAAAGAAAACACCTCAAAGCACTGTGGGACAATAATTTATATATTAGAAATATTTTCAAAGAACAGGGTCTCGTAAAAGAGTAGAATTGGGGCTCTTATATCTAGAGATTCCAGATTTAGAATAATGAAAAATACTAAAATCAATGTTAGCTGTTCTCTTAATCTTCACCATTCCATACAGTAACCACTAGCTACATGTGGTGATAGAACATTGACATGTGGCTCGTATCAACTGAGATGTGATTGAATTTGAAGATTTAGTATGAAAAAAAGAATGTAAAGCATTTTACTATTAATTTTATTACTTAACATGTTATAATGGTAATGATTTGGATATAAAGAGTTAAACAAACATATTAAAATTAATTTCACCCGTTCCTTTAACTTTTTTAAATGTGGCTGCCAGAAAACTTAAAAAACACAGGTCTCATTACTTTTCCTAGAGCTGTGCTAGATGATGGCAACCCGGTTTCTCCGCTTGCCAATAGAGCTAAGAAGTCTACATAGTTACACGCACAGATATGAGGAGTGGGACTCCCTGAGATTAAAGAACCTCTTCTACTTTAATATATCCCAGCTACTTGAGGAAGTCTAGCACCTAATAAATGCTTCATATGTGTTGGTTGAACACATGAAAAAGAATAAATATGATAGGAAAAGTAAAAGCTGAAATAACCAAAACAGATTTCAAAATGATTCTATATGTTTGCAAGAGGTGGATCGCAAATTTGTTTTGAGCATTACAGTCAAACAACATATTAATCAGAGAACCAAATAAATTCATGCTCCATGTATTTGCATTTAGGTTAAAATAATTCAAATGCATGAGAAGTACCACTGAGTATTCTGCTTTGGCTTGATAGGATCAGTTGGTTTGCTATGGTTTGTGAGCCGCTGAAAAGCAGAGAGGGATGAGAGCCACCACAGGGCCAACACTGGGGTTTATTCTTCACATATGTATTAATTCTCCAGATTACTCAGTAATACTACTCATGGTTTGCTGGATTTTACAAATAATTTTCTCACGCATCGTAGCCCCGACATTGTTAACGTTCTCAATGAGTTTGATTACATTTGGAAAGTTTTCACTAATTGTATTTGGCTTATTATTTTTTCTTCTCTTTTTTGTAAGCATTGATAAAGGACTTACATGAAAATTGATGTAATGATTATATGTATTTGAAATGAAAGCAACTCTATAGTAAGCAAGGCCACTGTCTGCTGTAGGTAATGGGGGAAACTACCCAATTCAGTGATGGAAATTAAGGCAGAGTGGGATGGATAACATATGCATAAGTCTGTGGGACAAATGAGGTGCCCTGTTCACTTTCTAAGAGGTCTGAATCATTTTTGTAAAGACAAAAACACAAGTCTACTGCTGGTTTTTATTTTGACATCTCAATAATAGTTTGAAACTAATTTAGCAAGTGAGTCAAAAAGCCAATCAAATATCTTTTCCATTAAAGCCATACATTCCTTAAAAGCTAATAATTATTGGTGTTCTTGATGATTTAATAATTAGTAGAAAATTATCATCAATTTAATGGTATAATTATCATTAAAGTGTCAGGTACCACAGCAGTGATCTTTAGATATGATAAAATCTGCACAAAAAGGAAACATTAAAAAAATGACGGAAATAGATTTTTAAAATATTAAACATTAAAAGTATAAATTCTGAAGAAAGCAGAGATGAATATGAACTAGAAATAACCCAGCGTTCAAGTACTTCTATTCATCTATTGCTCACTTAATTCAGAAGCATTTTTCTGAATTTAGACACTCTTTGTACAAAGCACTTTCCCATTCAACATTGAAAAGTTAATTAATTCCAGTAATTTAAAATAATAAAATACTATTTTACAACCATATTACCAAAAAAACATATTGTCCAAAAATAACAAAAGAGAGTAACCACAGATTTAGGGAGCTCTCCAGACCTATGCTGGTTCAGTACAAGGAAAACTTGTCAAGGGATAATGAAAGATGGAGAGTAAATTTTAAAAGAGCTGAGGAATAAAGGCACATTACCTTCAAAGGGCCAAGACTGACATCTTACTTCCCAATAGTGGAAGCAAGAACCTAGTAATAAGTATTTTAATGAAGTGAAAGAAAACAACTATCACCCTAAAAGTCTATGCCCAGTAAAATTCCCCTTTTTGGGAAAGGAGAATAAACACATTTTTAGAAAACCAACACCTGAGAATTTACTGCAATGTTTAAGATTGTGGGTTTTTGCTGACAGCCAGCCAGGATTTCAACTAAGCTCCATAAATTATTAACTATGTAATTATAAGCATGTTATTTAATCTCAAGGAACATCAGAAATAACAGTACCTGATTGATAAGGGCACGAGGATGAAATGAGTACTTAGTATGGAACTTCATATGATATCTGACTTACAGTAAGATAACAGTAAATTTTAACTAAAATGTTCGTTTTTTGTGGGGGAGGGGCAAAGGAAGAGGGAGAGAGAGAATCTTAAGCAGGCTCCAGACCTACCTATGTAGGTGTAGGGGCTTAGTCTCACAACCCTGGGATCATGACCTGAGCTAAAATCAAGAGTCAAACGCTTAACAGGCTGAGCCACCACGTCAACTCTAAAATGTTCTTTTATCCAGTGAATTATTCAGTTTCTGATTCCTGCTTCTTTGACATTTTTCTATCTGGAATTCTTTTGCTTACTTCCCCCAAACCCAACTTTTCAAAGTTTATTCTTCCCTCAAGGTTAAAATAAATGTCACATTCTAACTGAACCTTGATCGTTTCCTACAATATACTTTCCTCTCTCACAATTACTGTTTTACCTTTTTTTGGATACTTTTAAAGTACATTAGATACTCATATACATATTCTGTTTTCCACTTAGTACTTATGATATTTAAATATTTTATTGTTTTTCTCTAATGTAAAATATAAATAAAAATATAATTTCTAAAAGGCAGGGATTTAATGTTTTGTGCTCACTTATTATCAGTATTTGGAATACTGTTTATATCTGACTAAAAGAATGGATGTTAGAACATAAAATATATATGATATTAATTGATAATAATATAGTCACAGTGAATATTTTGTTTAGGAAATTTTTAGATATTAAACCATCTCATTTTCCTAACAAGAAAAAGTATATTTTAGAATATATTAAAATAACCCTTCATATAAACATTCAACTAAAAACCAGTTCTATAACTCAGGATTGGAAATCCCAATAAAAGAAAAATTGGGTTCATTCCATTATAAAAGTGTTTATGTATTCAGATCATTATAGTTGATTCAATCATAGTCACAAAATTTATCTTACAAAAATATTTTCTGTGTAAAACTTACTTTTAGATTCCTGAAAATTTAGATACACACCAAAAGAATAAAAATAACAAAATTTTCAGATCATGGTATCTTTCTGACACATTACTCATATCTAGGTAAAAGAACAAAGATTTCTTTATTCTCTAATAAAATTTTTAAAAAAATGAAGTAAAATTCATAATAAATTCGGTCCTGGTAAGAATAACGAACTCTGCCAATTGGCTTATAGTCTGTTTCCTTTTAATGTTATTTTTAGAATTCATTTTAATCTATAAAGACTTACAAAATTGGCTATAGACACAAAGATTGTCAAATACTGGATATAATGATACCCAGAATTAGATATAATACAGTTAATATTTATTCTTAAAAACAAACAACACTATGTTAATACAATTTCTTTCAATTGCAGAAAGTGATTTATCTTGGTGCTTTAAATCTAAAGTGAAATAATATGTATTATTCTGACAGAAAGTTAATGGAATATTTAAAAACAATTTCTGTAAAAAGTTATAAATGCTGAATTTGAGTGAACGTATTTTGAAACAAGGCAATGAAAATACATGTTAAATTGAGTGGTACTTTCAAGGCAGAACTGTTTTAGAAAAAACAGTTTCTTTAACTTGGGGAAATGTAATATATGAAGAGAATGAAAAGCCACATGTTAGATGTGAATGTTGATAGGGCATAAATCAAACTATATTGACCTTTTAAAAACACTTTCTAAAGGAAATACAAATCTGTAAGAAACTCAGTCATTGTTTCCATGTAAAGATTTTTTTTTCCTGGTTAGTAATAAGAAAAGCAGATTAGTATTTTAGTGCCTATTCTAAATAAGGAAATGGCTTTAAATACACATTTCCACTTTCATTACAATTAGTTCTCTTTCATTATAATTAATTTGTTATAATTCCATTCTCTTATTAAATCTCCTACCTTAGTAAACTATTTGTAATCCTTTCCAAAGGGTTTCCTTACCTGTAACATTTTCTTTTTCTTTTTCTTTCTTTTTAAAGATTTTGTTTATTTATCTGAGAGAGAGAAAACCAGCAGTGGGGAGGGTGCAGTGGGAGGAGCAGACTCCCTGCTGAGCTGGAAGCCCAAGGTGGGGCCTGATCCCAGGACCTAGAGATCATTACCTGAGCTGAAGGCAGGTGCTTAACCAACTGAGCCGCCCAGATGCCCCACCTTTAACATTTTCTTTCTTTCCTTTTCCTTCCTTCATCTCTTTCTCTGTCTTTCCTTTCTTTCCTTTTCTTTTTCCTTTCCTTTCCTTTTTCTTTCTTTCCTTCCTTCCTCTTTTCTTTCTTTCTTTCTTTCTTTCTTTCTTTCTTTCTTTCTTTCTTTCCTCCTTCCCTCCCTCCCTTTCTCTCTCTCTCTCGTTCCTTCTCTCTCTCCTTCCTTCCTGCCTTTCCTGTCTTCCTTCTTTTTTTTTTTTTTTTAAAGAATGAGTTTAAAACTAGACTAAAAGGGCTTAGGCAACCAGTACCAGAATTTTATTCTTTACTAATAATAACTCATCTGTCATCAGACACATTTCTAGTATCCTGAATACTGCTTTCCATATTGATGCAATTTGACAACTGGAAATACAGTCTATTACCCAAAGCTTTATCCCCAGGATATATATAATGCTTAAGAATACAAAAACTAATCTTCTGAAAGACTATCACAAAGATAAAGATGCCACAATATTAATGAAATTCTTCTAGAGATAGAGTAGATATTTGGGACAATTACTTTTTGGTCTGAAAGTCAAATGATAATGATAATGCAAGCACATCATAAACTAAACATCACTTATTTTCCCCCATCAGGTTTTTTCTAAAATATTTCACAGACAGGGGGCACCTGGGTGCCTTAGTCAGTTAGGTGTCAGACTTTTGGTTTTGGCTCAGGTCATGATCTCAGGGTCTTGAGAGCCAGCCCCAGATGGGCCCAGTGCTGGGTGGGTAGTCTGTTTGGGATTCTTTCCCCCTCTCTCTCCCTCTCCCTGTCCTCCTCCCCCAGCTCACATTCTCGCTCTCTCTCACAAATAAATAAATAAATAAATAAATAAATAAATAAATAAATAAATAAAATCTTAAAAAATATATTTCACAGAAAGATAATATATAGTTCCTTTTCTCATACTGTTTTCTGGTACATCAGAAAGCCCACAAAATTTTACATCTTTTATTACTCAAAGTTGTCTTAAACATTAGATTATTTGGTCCAGTGGTTTTAAAAATTTTTGCTAATTTTTAGTAAGAAGCCCTCATACAAACAATTCCCTAGCGAGTGAAAGGTAATAAAGCAACATAAAGTGGATTTGCTGAGCGCAGCAAGGACAGGAAGCCAGAGCCCTACCCATTTAGCTGTCTTAGCCAGTCTCTCCCTTCCCCACCAGCTCCTGAGGACATTATTAAGCCCAATGAGTCTCTAAACACAGACTGAAGAATACTGATCCAACCAACCTATCTCATTTTATAATGAAATAAGTGAACTCACGGAGGTTAAATTAATTATTCAAGCTACCATAACTAGCTGATGGCGAAACTGGAATTAGAACTCATGTCTATTGATTCCCCCTTGTATTCCCAAATGTAACTTTAAAAAATCAATTCAAAACATCTGGTAAATTAGTAAACTCAGAAATATATTATTTGAAATGTACCTTGAAGACAACCTGAGAATTTTAAGGCTATCTTCAAATCATGTTTATTGAATAATCCTCTTATATGAATTTCCAAGTTGTTTTTTTCTCTGTGTATCAGAAAGTTGCCAGGTGGTCTAGTTGATACCAACATGATGCCATGCAAACAGCACTGACCAATAATCATGATCCTTACTCTCATAATAGAGATGGCAGAGGAGAAAGCCATGATATTAACATTATGACTGATATTAATTGTTATAACCAATGTTGTAAAAATGCAGCTTGAAAGTTTAAGTATAAACTGAAGAGAACCACCCTGACTCTACTGGTTATTTTCAGGCTAGACATAGCAATGCTCACCCTCCCTGAACTTGATAGTGATAGAGAGCAGAGTGAATAAAAATCACTGCTTCGATTGAAGGATGCAATCATGGGATATTTGTAGTCTCAGGATATATGTAAATCAGTGAGTCTGTAAGTTTTCAAACCACAAGTATGGATCTCAGTTCCAGCACAGTGACCCCAAGGAAAATGAACAATCTAAAAAATTAGAAAAGTAAGCTAAGCTTTTTCACAGCAACTGTAGAAGCAAGTACCAATAAATAATGTAATATTTGCACGTTGTTTTAGATAATTTCCAACACCACCTTACAATAGATCATATTATCACTTGGTGAAGTGAAATAAAACAATGAACATGAGATAATATAAAGATATTCTGAACATGTTCTTCAACCTGTTGATTTGTTTTATGTTTTGTAAAATTTGGCTCTTATTAATATTTTTAATTTGTCAGGATTTTTATTTTAAGTTCTGAAAGATTAGGTAGAGGTTTTCTTTAGATTTAAACAGAAAGCATTTATGTGCAACACTATATTATATATGTGTATAACACAATATATTGCAGATAGTTATAGACATATCTAACATGTATGATAGATGCATACATATCATAAATTCTACATTATATACATATAGTTGAATTTAATGCCATCTGAATTTAAAGCTTATTTTCAGAGTTGAAGGAACAAATTTCAGCATATACCACATTTAGTGTTTCTGTATTTTTTTTCCTTTTTTAAACATAATTATTTCCTAGCAATTGCCAAGGGGAATTCTAGCACATCACAGTTAGACGAGCAGTGATAAGAAAGTCATAATATAAACTGGCTTTGTTTCTCATGACCTTAACAATTTGAATGCTTCGTGTATCTGTAGGTTACAGTTAACTATCACATTTTTATCACAGGCTGAAAAGCTACCTTTGCAGTAAAAATCAGTAGTAAGAAGGGTGAAAGAAGAACTCAGCCACAGGTGCTGTACAGAGGAAGCAGGGGGCAGGAAGGGCGAGGACCCTGTAACAGTGCTTAGAAAAAAGTAAACTACAATTTCAAATATTCCTCCAATCCAATAATAGTTCCAAAAAGCAAAGTGTTATTCACAAATTTAATAAATTATGAAAACAAGCCCTCCGGGATGTGTTTAGCATTTTAGAATTTAACGTTATTGATTTGATCACTACTCCTCCCTCTCAGGATAATCAAAGGATTCCTTTCTTCCTCCCTCCTTCCCCCTCCTTCCTTCTCTCTCACTCCCTCCTCCTCCTTCCCTTCCTCCCTTCTTCCTTTCCCTGGAGTCAGGAAATGAAGGCTTATGTTTTCATTCTATCCACAAGTAAATACTTTCTACATATATTAAATAAACCACTTATTAACTTAACATGAATGAGTAAAATACCCAGGAGGAGGAGGGGGCATTTGATTCTGGTCTAGAATGGGACTACATGAAAGCTAATGAGCCACTCACCTAACTTGGTCATAAGTGGTCTTAATTTTTAAATCAATAAAATTAGACTAGATGATTTCTACTAACTTTTTCAATCTTAAAGTGCTCATATTTTGGGGCACCTGGGTGGCTCAGCCGTTAAGCGTCTGCCTTCAGCTCAGGTCATGATCCCAGGGTCCTGGGAAGGAGCCCCTGCATCGGGCTCCCTGCTCAGTGGGAAGCCTGCTTCTCCCTCTCACACTCCCCTTGCTTGTGTTCCCTCTCTCGCTGTCTCTCTCTCTGTCAAATAAATAAATAAAATCTTAAGAAAAAAAGTGCTCATATTTTTATTGCTTTATTTATATTCCCTAGAGAGCCAGGTATTAACAAGAATGGTCTCTCTATTATGCCATGCATTCCCACTAGCTGTCTAAAACACTCCTAAGTGATTCGCTAATTCCGGTTTAACAAAATTATGTTCTGGAATGACAGCTGGAGACACAGTAAGTGGCTTATAACTTACAGTTTTTCTTAGAAGAGACACTGTTAAAGTTTATCTTTGTTTCCAATTCCTTACACAAGCTCATGAGGCAAAATGTGTTTTTAAAACACATAGAGAAAAATGTCTTATTATATCACAATAATTAATATTTATTCACTAAGAACATAAGAGAAATTAGTCTTAATGTGTTTTAATTGAACAAAATCAATAGCCATTGTCATATACAAAAATGAAGCAGTCCCTATGGCTAAATTTTGATTTGTGATTTGAAGTTGACAAATAGTTTTCCAGATATTTTCTTCTATCCTGTTACTGTAAATATTTTTAATAAAAGGAAATTTCTGAGTATGAATAATCAAAGTAATTTGTGAGTATGTGGTTTATAGAATCACTGATTAGTTTATAATCATGTATTATATAATGTATGAAATATAATGTAAAATTTCAGCAATAATCTCAAAATTTTAAAACAAAAAGAATTTTGTCTTAATGTAAAATAATGTAAATATTTGTAAAATGTAAATTTTAAGTAATCATCTCAAAATAATGCAAAATAATGTGAAATGTTTGAAAAATAATGTAAAATTTTAAGCAATCATCTCAAAATTTTAAGACAAAAATAATTTTGGAAGAATTTTTCATAGTACCTTCTTAAATTACTGTTGATGATTTCTTCACTGATGTAGATACCAGATCTTTTTTCTTTTCTGATGTATCTTCCACATATTTAAATGCTTGCTTTTTTTTCCTACTAATTGTGACTGAACATATTACCTACAAATCTAAATCTGTCCCCAGAATCTTTGATATCACAAAATATATCCATGCCTTCTCACATTTGGCATTTCTCAACTATTGATTCTTTAAAGCCAGCTTTCCAAAAGAAACATTTTGCTCTTGGTCAATGGTGGTGTATATATTTGTTGTTGTAAATTATTAATTATTCGAAGATACTTTGGCATAAATGAGAGAAGTCCTAATGTGATCATCTGACTTAAGTGAACAAGAATAGTACATGAGAATCAATTACCCTCTCCCACACTGCTAATTCATATTTACAAAAGATATAAATATATACATATACAAAGTCCTGTTATTTTTTTTTCAGATTTCATTTATTTATTTGAGAGAGAAAGAGAGAGAGAGCACAAGCAGGGGCAAGGGCTGAGGGAGAGAGAGAAGCAGACTCCCCGCTGAGCAAGGAGCTTGACACAGGGCTCAATCCCAGGACCCCCAGGACTTGGAGAACATGACCTGAGCCAAGGTCAGGTGCTTAACGGTCTGAGCCATCCAGGAGCCCCTAAAAATTCCTGTTTAAAATACTCAACAGGTCCCTGGGAGCTACACTGGTCACACCTGAGGTATCCATAAGCTAACAATGATACTAAAAAGATTCATGCCTCTTTGTTACAGAAGTCCAAAAAGAATTTATAAGACTTTTTCACATATTCTATTTATTTTATTACATTATTAAGCTTCTCCCCACTCTCAGTCTAACAATACCACTTTTCAGTGCTCACTGGGCTTGAGTTGCAACCCAACTTCTGTTTTCTGTCCATATGCCATGCACAATTTACTTATTAACTTATTTTCTCATTTACAAAACTGGGCTTAGAATAGGGTTTTTGGGGGGATATATTTTTGAAGGGCTTTTCCGTGTACTCGTATATTAAAAATTCATTATAATTTAGCTATCATAATAATTATTTTATTGCTCCATCAATCACTGAGGACTGTGAAATCATGAACCCAGAGTTCTTGGTCTTCACCTCCACTGAAGCATAATTACAAACCAAAATCAGAACCACAATTTAGCTCTCATTTCCACTCAGGCATTTTCAACTTCCAATACCTCAAATTATGATATTCCAACCTTTGGCTCCATCTGTTATGCTCTCATCTCTTCTAACCCTTCATTTCTATTTTATTTGCAATTCTACTTTTATCAATGCTGCTCATTAAGTACCCCTGTTCTCCAAATATATTTGACTAAATCATTGGTTCTCTTGCTTCATTTCCCAGCTTAAAGATTATCATACAGCGCTTCCCAAGATGGGATATTTATACCACTTGGTATATAAGAATTACAGGTTCATTTTAATATTTATTTCCTTATCATTACTCCTAATTGTATTAGAAAAACGCATCAAGTTCTGAATATATTCCTTTAGAACAAATTTATTTTAAGAAAACAACTGAGTTGATATAAGTGGTATATAAATCTGTGGCAAAACAACAAATTTCTCTAATTTTAATTAGCTGACTGAGGCTGAAAATTACGTCCACTTGGCCCTCCTATTATGCATGTCTCCTTGGTACTCTATTACTGTACTCTGGTCTGTTTGAATAACTTTTCTGTTATGTGATTTGATGTGTGTGTGTGTGTGTGTGTGTGTGTGTGTGTGTGTGTGTGTGTAATTCTGAGTGCCACCCTACAATGTTTTTCCCTTGGCAAAAATTCTCTAGGTTTGGTAAGCTAATATTCTGATTAGAAAGTCTACATTACAAAGATGGTTTCTACAAGTACTTCAGTTAACTTTATCTCTGGCCAACACCAGATGCTTTTTAAGTTAGTGTAACTTAAAAATAAGAATCAATTAGTGAAACTATTATTCAAGATACATGGACTGATTAAATATTTTAGAGACATCCTTCAAATACTTTAGAGACATTCCATGCTTCTTCATGACCAAGTGTAGGCAGCCCTGTAGCCTGCAGCTACCGAAATGAAAATCCTGGTTAAATTATCCTGTGCTCTTTTCTTGTTTAGAGGTTTTCCATTCACATGACTCTGAAAGATAGTGCAAATGAGTCCAATGGCTGGAAATACTGTCACAATTGCCTAAGGGAAAATCTAATGTAAGTAATTTCTGAGCCCAGCAAAAGATAGAGAATGGGGACATCATTAAGGTAAGAAATGCTAGAATGATACATAAGTCGGCCTGGCTTGATTTTATTATAACCCAGTAGTGAAGAAGTGAAGGAGGTAACTCTCATCTATTTCTAACTATTTGTAGCTGTGGGGACCTATCAAGAAAATCATAATTGGTATGTTCAGACATATTTCAGGTTTACTTTCCAAATCTTTGAAGTACTATTACTCTTCACTCTTGTCAGATTATTGCAATAGGATTTCTCTCTTTTATACCATAAATTCATTAAATAATTCATTATTTACAACAAACACATAAAACACCAGTGACTAACAGCAAAATATTTCTTTAGAAAACAAACTACTAATTTTAAATTGTAATATATAACATACTGTTACATCATATCATATTTTATTAATTATACTCCTTTTATATTAGTTGAAACATGCATGAATGCACTTTTAAACAAAAGGGTTATTACCTTCTGTTAAGAAGCTTAAGAAGGATAGTTATTAAACGAATTTCAAAAGCTGACATCTAGCAATTTTTCAATAAATCATACCCTTCAAACTTTATCATTATTAATATAGACTCTTAATATAGAGACTTTCAAAAATTTGGAAATTAGATATGTATCATTCAGTGTCTACAGCCATACCACACCGAATTTGCTTGATCTCATCTGGAGTTTACAATGAAAACAAACTTTCTTTAGTGAGTTCTTAAATAAGGTTTTCAAAATAATATGTATTCATATAAATCATAAATAAATTTTTAGTTCTACCATTTAATTTGGAAATAATTATCTCTAATATCCCTCTAACTTCTTTTCCTTTAAAGAAATTAATAGTTTGTTTATAATTAAATGTCTGCAGTGTTCTTTATTCATTAAAGAAAAAAATCTCTCAACTTTTTCAATTGATTTCATTGAACTGTTAGATACTTTATAGCTTTGTGTTGTTATTAAAACAATGTATTAATATCAAATCTTATGTTAAATCATAATATATTGACTATTATTTCCCTTCCACTGAGATTATTCAAATGTGATAATTTTTATTCAACATTTGTTGATTAAACATTTTATATTTGGCAAGGAGAATGTTTGGGAAACTTCTTATCAGAGTGATAAGCAGCAGCAAACCATTCACCAAAACATGAGCTTTATCCTTTGCTCCTGAGCAGATGCAAAGAAATATAAAATTAGACCTTTTCTCTAAAAGGCAAGAGCATGGAAAGTTTATATTTATAACACTAATAACAATTGAACTCACAGAAATTAATTCTACATAAAACTATTTATCCTTATGCTCGAGAGTAACAAATAAATACTGTTAAATCATATCATCATAATATTGATAAAGAAAAATACAAGAGAAGTAAAAGAAAATTCATACAATGTTTTTCTTAATTCCACAATTATTTGCTGAAAGTG
The DNA here is from genome assembly GCF_002007445.2 of Ailuropoda melanoleuca. Taxonomy (NCBI): domain Eukaryota; kingdom Metazoa; phylum Chordata; class Mammalia; order Carnivora; family Ursidae; genus Ailuropoda; species Ailuropoda melanoleuca. The sequence continues at coordinate 18,339,656 of NC_048236.1, forward strand.
TATGATACAAATGGCATGCTAGGTGTTTGTGATAATTCAGTAAACAGAACAGACAAAATATTCCTGCTTGAATATTAGCCTGAAAATTACTATGATGTTCATATAGGGACACATATATATAGTATTGACCACAAAAGAACATAAAAATACCTATTGTCTGTAGGCCTTTTTGTATAAGGTGTTATGTGTGCTAAAGATCATGTAACGCGGGCTCCCTTGGGAGACTCTAGGGGAGGATCTATTTTCTTGCCTTTTCCACTTATGGAGCTGCTTCCTCGTATTCCTGGACTGAGGACCCCCCTTCCTTTATCTCTAAAGTCAACACTGTAGCATGGCGCTTTAATCCTTACACTGCCTTTTTTGTCTTCAAATCTCTTTCTGCCTCCTTAAAGGAATAATTGTGATACACGTAGGGTCCACCCAGATAATCCAGGACAACTATCTCATCTCAAGATATTATATTAATCATATATGCAAAGTTCCCATTACCATATAAAGTAACCTTCACAGTTCCAGGATTAGGTCCTAGATATCTTAAGTGGCCATTATTCAGTCTACTTATTGTCCATCTGTCTACCCTCTGGCACACTACTCATGAAGGTAACCTTCTAGTTAGCACATAAAAAACAAAACACCACAAAAAACATAGTTCTCAAATTAAATTCCATTACATTCTTAAATTTATTAAGTCTATTAATTTTTTTTTTTTGTGATAGTTCTTTCTGGGGTGCCTGGATGGCTCAGTCGGTTAAGCTTCTGACTCCTGATTTCTGCTCAGGTCATGATCTCAGGGTCATAAACTCATGAGATCAAGCCCCCTGTTGAGCTCCGAGCTTAGCAGGAAATCTGCTGGAGATTCTCTTTCTCCCTCTCCCTCCGCCACTCCCTCCGCTTGCTCACTCTCTTTCCCTCTCAGTTAAAGAAATAAATAAATCTTTAAAAAAATAAAACAGAAGTTTGATAGTTCTTTCTAGTGGCCTACCACTACCTTATTACTGGGCTATTTTATATGTCATCAGTTAACGGCATCTATTTTCTAAATAATCCACATGTCTCTGAGCATATTCATCCCTACTTCATATTAGCCAGAATTAACCTTTCTGAAAACTAAACCCAACCATGCTACTCAGCTCCTGAAAAAAACAAAACAAAACAAAAAACAAAAAACAAAAAACAAAACCAAAACAGAAAACAAACAAACAAAAAAACCTGTTTACTACTACCGTTCATGGAACAAAATCTGTACTCTATGATTTGGAATTAAACTGTCCTCCCTACTCTGAGACCAAAACTCCAGCCTCTTCTTTAACCACTTCAAATCTTTCCACAAGTATACCAAGCACTTTAAGTAAAAAAGAATTGCCAGCATTTTATAAACATGTACTATAGAATTAACTTCAATACTTTGCTTGGCAAGCTCCTACTTATCTCTCAAGAAGACAAACCAAACATTAAGATTTTTTTTTTTACTGTAATGTAGAAATAATGGCTACTCCATCTTTGGATTTCCACATTCATTCATATTTCTTTTATGCCATTTGTGTGATTATTAATTTTTTTAAAATTATCACTCTATTTCCCAGATGAGAATTTGAGCATGTGGGAAATACTGTGCCCAGATCACCTTCAAATCCCCAGAAACTAGAGCTTGGCAGGAAGGAGACAATCTACAAACATAATTAGTTGAATGAATGAAGCCTTCAGAGTCAAGCGAGAAAACTAGGGCCTGTAATAACCACATAACTGATGAACATGTCTCCTCTCCTGAAGAAACTATCATATATTAAACTAAATCTCTCTTCAGAACATGAAATTAACTCCTGTTTCTGTTTTTACTACTTATTCAGAAAAAGTTAAATAAATAAACAAATAAATAAAAATATATGTATTATATAATGATGTATAACATATACTGTTTCAGCAAATGTTACACACACACACACACACACACACACATTTGGGCCAAGTTTTGCCTGACTGGAATTTTTTTTTTTCTTTTTCCACTGGAATTTTAAACCCAGTAATACTGTTGTTATATAAATTGTCCACTGCCTGCAAATTATGGTGATTTTATATTTTCAAAATATTTTCAAAAACTGTCCTTCTTAAATGAATAATTACATTGCTAAAACATTATTCAAAATACAGTTATATTACTTCCTTCATTCACCTATTAAATAAAGGAATATGTTTGCAGGTTTCTCTGATTTTAAAACTTCCATATACGTACTTAAATATATCCTTCTCAATCTCTTTTTTTATTGAAATATAATTAACATAAAGTGTTATTTTAGTTTTAAGAGCACAATATAATGACTCACCAATTCTACATATTGATCTCAATCAATCTTTCTTTTTGAATTATTGCTATCAAAAGGACTGAGGGGCTGCTTGCTTTTCACAGAGGCTTGAAGCAGCAGTTTTGTTTTTTGTTGTTGTTTTTTCCTAGAAAATAAAATAAACACATCATATAGCTACCCAATTGAGCATCTCAAATACTATTTGCCAATCTGGGCTGCTTAATGTTTGCTTTCCTTACTAGTCAGCACCACAGGCTGTTGTGGGTACTGTGGGGAACCACTCAGACTCCTTTTCCTATCTAAAGTTCTCTTAACCCCCCGCTGCCTTCAGTATTGGCAGTTGAGAATCCACAGCTGAGTCCTTTCCTAAGATTTGTCCTTGCCTTAAGGGAGCTGCTTTGCCCATTTTTATGCCACTCCCTCCAAGCCCCAAGATAGTCCACAACCAATAACTGGCTTATTCAAAGGTACAAAGACCAAGCCCCTTGGCTTCAATCAGAGGCATCTCTGAAGGGGCACCTCAGCTTAAGCACTTCCTATGGGACTGTCTAAAATCTCTGTTATAACCACATCATAGCTAAAATGGTCTCTGTCCATTTCTCTTTCCTTCACTCCCTCACAAATATTGTTCCCTGAGTATTTCACAACAAACTCTATTAAAAAAAAAAATCTCATCTCTAAAAAAGTTTCTTGGGGAAGCCTTCCTAAAAGAGTTGGAGCTAGGAGTGGTTTAGCACATGACCTATAAAATGGCCTTTTGGAGCTGAGTGGTCTGAGGGTCAGCTGGCAAGGAGAACTCTGTCAGTGGTTGTAGGTATAGTGTGAATGGCCCACAGCATGGTATAGTAATGCAAGTATTAAAGCATTATATTAGCTGGGAACAGTGCTGGGATACTGGCAGAAGGGAATGAATGACCTGGCAAATGCAGTATGACAGACCCTTCAGAGGTTTAGTAGAAGTAGAAATCATCAGAATAATGGAATGAAATGGCTCTTGCCAAGTGTCATTGATACAGTGAAAAAGACAAAGACAAATTAGGGTGAATAATAATACTTTTTTAAAAAGTAAGAGTGAGGAGACCTCTTTGGAATCTTATAAAGAGTGGTTCTCATCTCCTGCAGCTGGAGAGCTGTAAAAACTGCGGAGAGGGACCAGGACTTACTTACAAGAGCAGGAGTGCCCGAATCACCCTGGAACCCACAAGGACTGAAGAAGTCACCCTCTCCCTGTTTGAAGATGAGACAGAGATCACTGTCTTGCAAAATAACATGCAACTGCCCTCCACTAGAATTCAGGCCCACTTAGCTATAGGTGTGAAGATTATATGACAAGACTCCCAGACCGTATCTTCCTTCACACAGGTCACTGGCTTATCTCCACACTTACAGAGGCAGTAAAAGGTAGAGACAATTGTACCAACAGTGGATTCTCAAAGGACTGGTAGAATCTCACCTTGGCACCAATCTCACCTTGGTACCCAGTTTCTGACCCTCCATGTTACCTAAAGTCTCCAAGCCTTCTAGTATATAAAATTACTATAGAATGTTGCAATGATTATATATCTATGACTTTAAGGTAGCTCTTTGTATAGTAAAAACAAATACCTGTTAGCTACAAATATTAACACTAGGAATTGCAGATATTACTTCTATGTCATGCTTTTATAGTCAAGAGCCCACTTTCCCAATTCACCTCTAATTTACAAGAATCAAAATCATATTAATGAGTTGAGAAAAATTGCTGGTTAAAAAATCTGCAGGCATTTTAATTATTACACATCTTCCATATATCAAGTATTTGATATTTAAAAATAATACTATATATAAGTATGGATCAGACTATATTAATTTATACTACTTTTATATATAAACACATATATATGCATAGATATATACATATAATAAAATATATGTATATAGATATGTAATATATACATTCAGTAGTATATATAATATATATTCTGCTATATATACACACACACAGTGTCATTTTCATAGGAGGCATGAGTAATTAATTTTCTTTGACAAAATACACCTGCAGGAAGCTCAGCCTTCCGTAAAACAATTCTGTAGAGAGGCATCTTGTTCATTTACTTAACAGATATTTACTGACTCCCTTTTATGTTTTAGGCACTAGGCATACAATGATCTATAAGTGACACAGGGTCGCTACTCTGAGGTCACAGTACCCTAAGGTTCACAATCTATTAGGAAGACAGAGAAGGGAGAAAACACACACACACACAAACACACACAACGTGTGTTTATAAAATAACCAGAGTCTATGCTATGAAGAGAAGTAACACTTGGCATTGAGAGTGTCACAACACATATTTAACAAAAAGAAATAATTTAGCTTGGTGGGTCATGTGATATTTTTTACCACACTTTATGGTAAAAACATTTATTTCTTTCTGTCTTAAAGAGTCCTGAGGGAAAGGATTGTATATAGTTTATCATCTTTAATTAAGAGTACAACATTTTGAGCCTTGATTATATTTGAATGAGTGTACACACTAATTTTGCAAACCAAACTGAGAACACATAGCATCAGTAATTCATAAAACATTTGTTGACTAAAAACATTGCTAAAATCTGTCCTAGGTCTTCAAGATACAAACTGTATACTGCAGAAACTAAAAGATGAAAAATCATTATTTTGCAGTATTACCTGATTCTTTTCATAAATACATGCAATATTTCCCATTTTTTAAAAGATTTTATTTATTTGCCAGAGAGAGAGAGAGCACAAGCAGGGGGAGTGGCATGTAAGAAGGAAAAGCAGGCTCCCTGCTGAGCAAGGAGCCTGATGGGATACTTTGGGAGCATGACATGAGCCAAAGGTAGATGCTTAACCAACTGAGCCACCCAGACATCCCTATTTCCCATTTTTAAAATGAGCTTTATTATCATTTTACAAGTAAAAATTGTGAAATGCCCTTTTTAAAATCTAAACATGGATTGGTAAATCAAAATACAAGACAGATTAAAATATATAGAAAAATAATTTTTCTTTTCTTCTCAAAACCAAATAAAGTTTCATATAAGTAAAATGTAGAGACCTGGGGCTCCTGGGTAGCTTAGTCAGTTAAGCATCTGCCTTCAGCTCAGCTCATGATCTCAGGGTCCTGGGATAGAGCCTTGCAGTGGGCTCCCTGCTCAGTAGGGAGTCTGCTTCTCCCTCTCCTTTGGCCTGTCTCACCTCACTTATGCACACTCTTTCTCTCTCTCTCTGAAATAAATAAATAAAATCTTCAAAAAGATAAAATAAAATGTAGAGAACAAACATACATTGAGGAAAGTGTAGTAACAGTACCACGAAAAAGAATGTAGCATTTAATTCCATCATTAGATTACATATATGAGCTTTTTAAGAATTCGTTAAAATTCATAAGCACATTAACAAAATATTTAAGTTCCAAAAAAAAAACACTTATTTAGATTTAAAAAAATACCCTTAAGGAGCAGCCAGAGATATTGATTCAGAAATTGTATACAGAGTTTAAAACAAAAGCAACAGAAGCAGATTCTGGCTAAGTTAACCAAAAAAATGAAAAATATGACAAGTGATTAGGATTTATTTGAAGATCATTGGTTAACTGACATAACGTAAGAGAGTATAAATGGCTCATAATGTAAGATACAAGGCAATGCCTATGATCTCAAAATGTTATCTTTAACTGCTTGATCTGAATCACCTGAAGTACTTGTTCAAAATGATGAATTCCTGGGCCCAGCCCAGAATTACTGAATCAGAATGTCTAGAGAAGACTTCCACATATTAGCTCTTGAACACCATCATGAAGGAGACTCATACCCTGTAATATTTGTCTTGGGAGCGACTCTGTCCCAATATTCCAAATGCTATGTTTTTCTATTAAAGTCAAAAGCCTCTGGAAAAGAAAACTGTGCTTTCTTCTCCCAACTGAGAGAACAATCTCTGAACACTTTTGTCTTATATGATAGATATTACATTCTACTTTAAATTGCTATTATTTGTGTGAACTTTACTCTCTCTTACTTTTCTCATAATTTGCAAGCTTATCGAAGCTAGCAATATCATCTTTTTAATCTGTGTATAACCCACAGCCCAAAGAACAAGGACTTTTAATGTGTAAGTCCTTTAAAGATTTATTTATTTATTTTAGAGAGAGGGGGAGAGAGAGAGAGAGACAGACAGAGCACAGGGTGGAGGAGCAGAGGGAGATGTAGAGAGAAACCTAAGCAGACTCTGTACTGAGCATGGAGCCTGACATGGGGCTCCACCTCAGGACACTGAGATCATGACCTGAACCGAAACCAAGGGTCAGAAGCTCATATGACTGCACCACTCAGGCACCCCTAATGTGTAAGTCCTTTAAAAATATGAATTGAATTGAATGAAATTGATTTCACATATGAGGGTGATAGTTTTTTGGGTAAAATTACTATGTGGAGTGGACATTTTAGTGTGTGTGTGGCTTTAAAATTGTTAAAATTAGGGGCGCCTGGGTGGCACAGCGGTTAAGCGTCTGCCTTCGGCTCAGGGCGTGATCCCGGCGTTATGGGATCGAGCCCCACATCAGGCTCCTCTGCTGTGAGCCTGCTTCTTCCTCTCCCACTCCCCCTGCTTGTGTTCCCTCTCTCGCTGGCTGTCTCTATCTCTGTCAAATAAATAAATAAAATCTTTAAAAAAAATAAAATAAAAAAAAATAAATAAAATTGTTAAAATTAATTCTAAAAGTTATTAGTCCATTTTATGTAAGAGAAAAAATATATAGCAGGCTAAGACTTAAACTTACTGGAAAGTACAGTTTCCTAATGAATAAAAGGCAGAAGCAATAATTTTGTCTCTCATATATTTTAGTAAAATATGCCAAGTCTCAAAATCCTTTTTTATTTCTCTGAAAATGACATTTGAAATTGATTAGGACGGTAGCTACACATATTTTATTATCATTTAGCTCCTCAGCCTGATATCTATCTGAGAATTTCTAAGGCTGATTAAAAAATGTATCACTTATTGAATAAGACATAACAATGATAATTTGTTTCTGACAACACCCATCGGTATTAGTTTGTGTGCAAAAATCAGTTTTCTTTATTTTCCAGATTCCCTTATAAATCAGTTCCTGATAGTACATGACTATAAATAATGTATAATTCAGGACTCAAAGCAACAATTTGTCCTCCCTATAAAATAATTTAAGGAACATTTCCCAAGAGGAAAGACCTCTGGTTATTTGGAAACTGTGTGTGTCTATAACGTGTGAGATGGAGATATCCCCTGGGATTCTCTTTTTCATTTTTAAATGTGTTTTCTTTCCCTATTGCATTTCATATTTCCACATATATCATATTCATATGAATAGGTTGTCCTTAAAAAAACACACACACCCTGAAAAACCAATCATTAACAAATTGTCATTTATTGTAAACATGGTTTGGCTATATGTTTACATGTTGCATATAAATGAAGGGCTAACAGAATTACAGAGGACTTGTATTAAATTTTTGTTAAGTATATTTTGCTGGATAAGCTCCTAAAAATTCCTCCTTTTAATTTTCCTAATACATAAATTTTATTTTAATTTGTTATGCAAAGCATAATCCTTTAGTAATACTTACCTTGAAAACATATTTTATGTCAAACAAATACCTACTTTATTGGTACTAAATACTGCTTTAAGATTTGGGGGATATATGCTATCGGGACCTCTTTTAAAAACAGATTTGATAAAACATTTAAAATTAGATTTTAAGTAACCTCTATAGAAAAATAACTGCATTAAGTTCAGGTGACATTTTAAAATAAACTACTTAATGTGAAAATAATAGTTGGCTGTCATTACATTTATTAAATGAATTCATTAGAATGATACACACAGATATTTAAAGGTGAAGAAAAAAAACTGAGACTACAAATAATTATTACTGAAAAGCAGGTGACAGTGAAAGAAGTTGTCATCAAGTTGGACATGTTCAGTTCTATTGAACGGCTGCTTTTGCGGGGATGTTTCTTGGCAGGGGCTTAAAAATCAGTATGTGATGAATATAAATGCGGTATGCTCAAAATGGCATGGCTTATAATTTTATAGTATTGGCTTATTTTATAACGCAAAGCCCTAATCTTAGCATAATCATCTTATCAGCTAGTATTTATTACATATTATGAAATCCATTTCCATCCATGTGGAGACAAAAGAGAACTATGATTCTGTAACTAAAGTGTTTCAGTGATTATACTGAAATAGCCAACATGAAATTAAAACAAGATGCAAACAAATTTCCCCAGATATAGAAATAAAACTATATTAGTGTATTAATTAACAGCATAAATCACCAAATTATGGAAAACTTGGCATAACCGACGTAAGTAAAGTAGACTATTTCATTTGAAAAAGAAGAATCACAATGACTTTCCTAATGGCACTGGATACAGTACATTTGACTGAGTGATATATTACACTTTGTCCTGTTGTTCTTTGGGTTTTGGGGGGGTGGGCAAAGACTTTAAAAAGAAGAGTTTATAAGTAAGAGATGCCTCTCTGGGCCTTGACTGGGAAAGACTGAGATGGAGGTGTCCCATTAGAGTTAATCTAACATCCTAGAAGAACATCTACTTTAAAGGGCACCTTGACTGGCAGTACAGAATAGTGAAAAGAGTTCACTACTGTTAGTATTTGGTATGTATCATATAATCCAGGCTTGCCATCCACTGTGGTATTCTGAGTGAGAACATAACTCAGAAGCAGAGAAGCATTTTCAAACTAGGGCATATGCAAAAGGAGAAATCAAGACCAAACCCATTGTAGATGGAAGAAGAAATTCAAATTCCTAGATGACACAAAACCCTTGTGGCTGTGATTCTCAAACTTTAGCGTGATGAGAATTATGTGGACAACTTGTTAAAGTTTTTGGGTCCCATTCCAGAATTTCTGATTCAATAGGTCTGAGACGGGACCTGAAAATTTGCATTTCTAAAAAGTTCCCAAGTGATACATAATTCAAGGCTGAATTTCTTTTCTTTTCTTTTCTTTTTTTTTTTTGTAATACACTTCTTCAGCAAATAATTACTGAACATCTATTTTAATCTGGGCAGTGTACTAAGCTCTGCAGACTCGAAGATAAATAATTAATGGATCTTATGCAGCTGGTTCAGGAGCCACATTTTGCCTCATGAAATCTTACCATAAAAAAAAAAAGAGTAAAAATAAAAGTATAAACAGTTTATCTTACATAATTGATACAGACACCCTACCTAAAGACAAACAAGTAAAAAACAACAAAACAAAACACAACAAAAAACCATCAAGTGTTGGAGGGTGAGGCAAAGGGAGCACAAGAAATTATTTGGGAAGGAGTTTAAAGATAGACACTCACTTCAACTGACAGTTTTTCAAGGTTTCTATGAGCAGCCAGATCAAATATGTATCCCGGAAGCATCTGATTAGAGAAGAGTGAGGAGAAAAAGCAAAGATCAGTTGTTGACAGGTAAGACCCTGGGACTCCATTACACCAGTAATGGAATGGGATTCGTTAAGAAGGATGAGGAAAAGTAAAGAACCCATGAGGACCAAGGTCAAAAAGTCACACAAAATAGTTACTGTTAACATATATAATCAATGAAATACAAATACGTTTAGGCAATACAGTCACCTGAATAAATTGTATTTTCAAAAGTACACTATTACATGGATTAATTAACAAACATGGATTACAATTTTGAAAATTCTGTAAAGCTGCCATGCCTTGGGCCACAGAAAATTTTTTTCAGTGTATGAGATCGACAGCATTGTGGGCATTACTTTGAGATGTCACCATAATAAGAGCCATACAGTCCTAAGGGATACCACCAAACCCGGTCATTCCAAGTGATTGCATATAGTAGAAAATCCCTCAAGTAAAATAAATGACACTCTGTTTAGTCATCCATTGCTAAAATTAAAAAAAAAAGATACAGAAAGACTTTCCACCTCGGAATGGGCAATAACAGAAATAAATGCAAGCTTATTCTTTCCTTCCACATAAAATATGTCAATGCTAAATTTTATTATTATTTCAACATGCTACAATAATGTGTAATGATTATAGAGAAATGATCTTAGTTTAAAGCCCACTCCACTCCCTCAAGGCATTAAAAATAGTGCAGGAAAATTTCAGAGGAGCCAAGTTAAAGCTAGGTCATGAATAGAATATATGGCTGTTTTCATGAAATAGCCCAGAATGTGTGATAAGAGCAATCATATTTTAAATTAGACTGTAGCCTCAAGATAATTTTCCAGAATGCCACACTAAATACATCACATATTTCTTCATATGCTGTATTTTTATGTTACATTATTAATGAAACATGAATTATTAAATGCATATTTCAATAATTAGTGGCTGAATTCATATTACAGCATGTCTAATGGCAACTAATATAGTTGCTTTTATGCAGCTGTATTAATGTGTATATTTTAATGTGTCCCTATCATCTTTATATTGAAGAGTAATGTAGGTTTATGTGTAGTATATGCTTTGTTAAGTTTTATGAATTAGACAATATCAAGGGAAGGAGCAGATTCAAGATCATTAGCAATGTCAAACCGAATGGGAGAATTTAAAGTTTTATCAAACTAATGATTTCTCAATAGGCCTAAGGCTTTAATAGTTGGGAGACAGTTTCCATTCTTCAATTTCATTACAACATACCTGGGAAATGGTCCATTTGAGTGAGTTAAGACAAACATTCCTTGAGGCTCACAATACCCTTAATTTAGAACTGGATATCTTGAGAGAATAGGATTTTAGAGGTAGGTATAGGTCCTATTGTAAAAACAAGAACACCAAGGCCCAGATAATTTAAGAGATTCATACTTTTGTTCACAGAATTAAATAAAAAAGGTTTGATGAATGAATCGCTAATTATAGAATTTCCCTAAGGTCACAAATCCAGTGTTTCTGAACAAAAATATCGAATCTACTGAATTTCATAACACAGCTCTTTCCACTGCTCTTAGTGGACTCTTCAAGGCTGAATTTCTTCCTTTTTTTTTTTTTTTTTTTTTTTTTTGTAATACACTTCTTCAGCAAATAATTACTGAACATCTATTTTAATCTGGGCAGTGTACTAAGCTCTGTAGACTCGAAGATAAATGATTAATGGATTTGGCCCCCCAAAAAGCTTACATGGGGAAAAGGACAGGTAAACTGACTAAATTAGAATACAGTATTGAAGAGCAAAGGAAGAACTAAACCCCAGGAAAAAATAAAACTAGTCAGATTTTGTCACACTTCTACTCAAAGTCCTTAATTGTCCCCCTCCTCTTTCAGAGTTAAAAACAGAATCTTTATAAGAGCGTACTTACTCCATCTGTCATCATCGGCCTCCATACTTTCTCTCTGAACTCATCCATTCTTGAGTATCTTTTCCCATCTAGCCATACTCTTTTGCATTTCTGTTTCTTGTCAGAACCAAAATATTCTTCCTTCAAGAATTTGACACATGCTGTTCCCTTCACCTTGACCAGTCTCCCCAAAATATCCTTATGCCATACTCCCCCACTTTTTTCAGATCTTTCCTTAAATATTACCTCCTAATTTTTCCTGATCACCTCACAAAAATAACAGTTCTTTTCCATAGCTATGTCCACACATTGTTCATATTCCTCAGGAAGCTGAAGCACAGGAAAATGACACAATTAGCCCAAAGGTACTACAGGTCAACCACAGTTTGAATACAGTAATTGGGCTTCAGACCCAATATCTTAACCACTTCGTTATACTGCCTCAACAATAGTGGAATCCAAAGAAATTGAAAAAAATACTGCAGACCATTTTTAAAGGGATCCTTTTAAGAGGGTTTCCTCTTTGGCTCTGGGTTAGAAAAGATGATAGGATGCATGATGCAGCAAGGAGGGAATTTTTTTTTTAATTTTATTTATTTGACAGAGAGAGACAGCCAGCGAGAGAGGGAACACAAGCAGGGGGAGTGGGAGAGGAAGAAGCAGGCTCCCAGCAGAGGAGCCTGATGTGGGGCTCAGTCCCGGAATGCTGGGATCACGCCCTGGCCAAAGGCAGACGCTTAATGACTGCACCAACAAGGTGCCCAGCAAGGAGGGAATTGTAAACAACAGACAGAGAAGACAGTTTGGCCTTGCCAGAGCTATCTTCAGATGTTACCAGTGGCAGTGTCTCCAAAGGGTTAAAAAATAAATTAATTAAGCACCTCACTGTTGGAGAGTTACCTTTTAACCAAGCAACCACATATTTTAGTAACATCAGGCCTCAGTAATATCTGCAGTTAAAAAAGGGAAACAGAGCAGAGGACCAGGCCAGTAGCTGTACCTCCTCTTTCTTTCCACAGGATTTACATACTTAGTGCATGTGATTTAGTAAGCACAACTGATGTTCATTTTTAACTAAGTACCACTGTTAGTCTCTTTTTCATATTGGTCAGTCCTTAAAATCAAGTATTATAACAAATTGACTAGAAGCTGACTTTCAAATTACTATGGCAAAATTCAAGAGTAAAAATGGGAAGATAGCACATTTTACTACATTGTACTCATCGATTATAATAACTTTTAAAATAAGCACAATTTTTAGATTATCAATCACATTTAAAAATTTGTGTTCATTTACTGCATTACATTTATATTTTGTGTGTATGTTTTAGTAATTTTACTAGTGGAGTACATATAATTTATAAACAACACATATTTTGGAAATACATGAAAAATGTTTTATTGATAGGAGATCAATATCAAAAAAGTTTGGAGACTGCTGGCAAAAGTTTGACTCAATAGGGATAGGGATATCCATTGCTATTGAGTTCTAATGGTGATTTGTATATTATATTTATATATTTATATAATAACTGACAGATTCAACCCTTATGGGTGTATGTAATTTAAAAATGAGACACTTTTCCAATGAAGACATACAAATGGCTAACAGACACATGAAAAAATGTTCAAAATCATTAGCCATCAGGGAAATTCAAATCAAAACCACACTGAGATACCACCTTACACCAGTTAGAATGGCAAAAATAGACAAGGCAAGAAACAACAATTGTTGGAGAGGATGTGGAGAAAGGGGATCCCTCCTACATTGTTGGTGGGAATGCAAGTTGGTACAGCCACTCTGGAAAACAGTGTGGAGGTCCCTTAAAAAGTTAAAAATTGAACTACCCTATGACCCAGCCATTGCACTACTGGGTGTTTACCCCAAAGATACAGACGTAGTAAAGAGAAGGGCCATATGCACCCCAATGTTCATAGCTGCATTGTCCACAATAGCCAAATCATGGAAGGAGCCGAGATGCCCTTCAACAGATGACTGGATTAAGAAGCTGTGGTCCATATATACAATGGAATATTACTCAGCTATCAGAAAGAACGAATTCTCAACATTTGCTGCAACATGGACGGCACTGGAGGAGATAATGCTAAGTGAAATAAGTCAAGCAGAGAAAGACAATTATCATATGATTTCTCTCATCTATGGAACATAAGAACTAGGAGGATCGGTAGGGGAAGAANAATTAAGGAAAAAAAATAAATAAACAAATAAAAGAAGCCAAAAAAATGATTTTGAAGGGTTTAAAAACAATTTTATTAAATATTAATAATAATAATTTAAAATAGATATTACATAATTTATAGTTGATGGCAGATGTCTTAGAAAAACTAAAGAGCTCTTCTATAATTTATGCAAAAAATATCCAATAATTTTATTGGGTTGCATTCATACTTAATAAATTAGTAATTTTTCAGTAAATCCCCAATACAATATTAACAATAATTATCTTTTTATATGCAATTTACACGGAATCTTTATTTTTCAGCTCTTTAGTAACAAGATCTAAATTTATTCGGGAAATCTTAAAAAAGAAAAAATCCTTATGATGCTTGCTTGTGCCACAGAAATGGATGTCAAGCAAAAATCTATTAAATAAATAGATATCATGAATTAAATGGTTCTTATTTTATAACATTATGAACTTCATGTCAGTTTTATTTTTCCTTCACATTGATATTCTGGATCCTTAAAAAGATAAATTGTTCATATTATACTTTATCCTTTAATTCACTTACAGAGTACAACGGAATAGAAATTAGCTTTGAAAAGAGGTCACCCATCGGCGAAATGTCAATAGGATTGTTATGCTGCCTAAACAGAATAATGTACAATATGAAGTAAGAGTGACTTAATTAACTGAGTCTGTCTCAGTAGAGTGCGCTTTTTCTCTAGTGAAGACATAAAAAAGATTCATAACTGCATTATGTCAATTAATCTACTCATATTTCAGTGTGAATATAAGAAATGAGGAAGTATATGAGCTATTTGTGTCAAGATAAACGGATAGATAATAAATACATACACACACTCATTTGAATCCACACCAACATTGCCACCAAAAAAAACCCCCCAAAACAAAAACATTGTACTTAGATGTTTCTATTCACAAAAGATGATCCTCTCAATGTAAAATGGATAAGATAAAAAAAAAATGCTGTCCACAATTTTTTAAATCATTACGTAAAAGATATTCTGATGCTGTTATGAAGCCCATTTAAGGATCCCTTCACTGTTCTTTCCCCTGTACTAGTACATGTTTTTGTTTTTAAGATTTCATTTATTTATTTGAGAGAGAGCGAGAGAGCGCATGGCCATGAGCAGCGGGAAGGCAGAGAGAAAGGGACAGAGAATACGAAGTAGGCTCTACGCTAAGCACAGAGCCCCATGTGGGGCTCGATCTCAGGACCCTGAGATCACGACCTGAGCCAAAACCAAGAGTTGGACCCTTAACCAACTATGCCACCCAGGCGCCCCTTGCCCTGGACTAGTACATGTTAATGAAGTTACTGCAAAATGGACATGCTGGTTTTCCGAAAGGTAAAGGACACTTTCTTCATTATTCTTTTCTAAATTTTCACCTAATTTGGGGGTATTTCCCACTGTTTGGGCCTTATAGTCTATAGAATAATTTATAGCTCAGGCTTTACATGGAGAGCTGATGAAACCATGAAACTGAGGAAGATCAGTCTTTGGGACAAGCTTTTGTAATTTTGTAGTGTTCAGATACCAGCACATTAGATACCTGTAGAGGGCCTCAGTGCTTAGTAGACTGAGCAAGCAGCAAAGTAGAGCACTGTCTAAAGCATGTAGAGACTACCAACTCCAGGAATTCCTTCTGTTTTACCGTCTGGCCTGGACTTACCAAATATCCTGATTCTTCAAAAGAAGATGATCATTCTGATTTTTATAAGACATTTTTATATTAAATTTTGGAAGATAATTCAAGTATAAACCATTACAGATCAATTAATGGATGCCAAACTAAAGATCTGCAAGACCAGATTCAGTCCCTGGGCCTCCAGATAAATCACTCTTGTTCTAAAATCTTCCAATCTTGAAAAAGGAAAGAAGACACCATTCTGAACTGATTATCCCACTGGATCACTTATCTTCTAAGGGAGGAGAGAGGTTATTGAACAATTGAAAACTAAAAGGTATGTGACAGTAATTTCCACAATTTCCTGAAACAGGATGTGCTGGTTATGATCCTTTTGGTAGTAAGATTTGAAATGACTTAAAAGAATAATTGTCTTTTCCCCTCTTTCTAAACTGTCTACAAAAGAACATGCAATAATTTTGCAAACAGATTTTAAAATATTATTAAAGAGTCATTCACGGAATTTTTAAAAAAGTAGTTTAGCATTCTGTGTAGTAATCAATCTTAGTATACCAGAAAAACAAGACAATGGAATTACTTGAAAACCAAATAAAAATATAATTAGCTAGTTATAGATTGCAAGAAGAGACATTATTTTAATTTTGAAATGAATATTCACTCATAAACTTATTTACAGTGGATTTATACGATGTTCTATATAGTAAAGAAGTCCAAACTATCTCTGTATCTTATAGTGCACCCAACGTCTATTTTCCTGGTGGAATTCTGATGCAATTCAGGTTTTATTCTCATCCATCCTCCTCATTGCTCACTACTCCTATTATAGCAAAAGCAATTTCTGCTAGCAGAAATAAAAGTTTCTTTCCTAGTTTCTGGAAATTTTAGGTTTTATATATATATATATATATATATGATATATATGTCATATATATGACATAATAGTATAAATATATAATGCTTGTCTTTAACAAAGAAACAAAAAACTATTTTAAAAATTTATGGGATCTATAATTCTTGCCCAAGATCAGAAAATGAATATAAATTGGATTCTCCCTTGACATCACATTTATTCATTTCCGATTGTAGTCTTTTACATATATATGACAAGAATTATCTCTCACTTTATGCGTGAGCAGATGTAGGACAGGCCCTATATAAATTGCTCCAATAGGCGGCAACTGCACTGATGTAATCACAGGTCATCACTGAGAACAAAAGCAGATGGTCATTAAAGACAACCTCTCCCCAAAAAAATCTCCAAAAGCCTATAAAAGGGTCTTAACCTATGTGAATGTTATGACTTTGCTTAGGGCTAGAATTTCTCCTCTTTGATCTATCGATTAATTGCATGAACAACAAGAAGTAACAAATTATTTTGGGATCTGCCTAATTAAGCTGATCAGTAAGCACCTCAGGGACTGGTTGTGTTTGTTTGGTTAAATTGCTCCTACACAGGATGGGAGAGATGTCTTCTTTTTTGCATTCTTGTCCTTCAGTATTATCTACTCCCCTCCACAATCTAAGTAGCTCTAGAAGAATTTTATCTGTTTTTACCTAAATTAAGTCACACTCCTGATCTAAGTGAAGTATGAAAAAAGAAACTCTTTTTTTTCAAAGACAGGAACATCACGGTGAGCAGATGTGATGATTGATAGATAAGGTTCTCCAAAATAAGATCCGATTGTATTAGCTGTGTTGGATAAACTATTGGATGCCCAATTAATTTGAATTTCAGGTAAAAATTCATTATTCTTTTTGTCTAAGCAGGTACCATGCAATATTTAGACATATGTATTTTTATTTGCTGGATCTGGCAATCTTAGACTGAATTTGTATTCCAGGTCAAGTGTAGAACAAGTATTTTTTAAAGTAGGTTGAGAGAATTTAGATAAAAAATTACTGAGGAACTCTGTCCTAACTTGCTGCACATATTCCTGTCCTGACCCAATTGTCCAGCAGCCTGTTCTCAGTTTTTCCCGTGTATCACATTTTCCAGAATCTAGCCATGTTTTAGGTCACAGCTCTTCATATTCATATCATCTCTATTTTTACTAACTTAAAGTTTTGATTTGTCATTATTTCATGAGAGACTCTCTATGTCAGATAGCTTTTTCTAATCTATGGTATTTCCCAAGATTTAGGCAAGTAAAGAGTCTTGCCAGTCTAGATTCCCACCTACAATGGAATTAAGGTATATTTGAATTTCTATTAAATAACTTATTAAAACTTATTGATACAAATAACTTATTAAAACAAAATAGAAAGAAATAAGAAAAAGACTTTGTAAGTGGATTCTAACTTCGTTATTTAAGATCATCTCATTTCATTCCCTATCCTTCATCTACTTTTTTTCTAAAACTCTTCATATTATGTAACATAAAAGTACACATTTGTATATAACATTTCTACATCACATCGATTTATTTTATATACATTTATTCATCATTCACAGAAAGGAGACTGGAAAGGCAGTACAAAATAAATCCACTTTATTCAAAAGTCTTAACCTCTCTCTGCCTTGAACTATAGGAATATCCTTTAGAAAATGTGTGTTGTAAAGGCAAAATATATATCTATATATATATAGATATATATTTTAATTTACTAATACTTTGTGGTGATTCCTGCAATGTTTTACAGACATATATAAATAAATCATAATGACACTAGCTGTAGTTTGGTTTTGAATTTTAATTTGCATGAGTTAGGATATTTACTCATCCAATGGTCTCTTCTTAGAAACAGTAATAAGGGCCAAATTACACTTGGACAATATGTAATAAATTGAAAACGTCCTGCACATTATATTCCTTTGGAATTCTGTAGTATCAATTTTAAATTTTGTTTTAGGTTTAGTTAAAATTCATTTATTTTAAAAGTGTTTAGGTTGTCTCAGAATGCCAAAATATACTACAAACTCAGAGTGAAGTTTTAGTGTGTTATGGATATATTTATTCCAATTCATAACACAATGTCAAAGAAAAACTTGGGTGGACAAATGACAGAAATGCATTGATAAATCTAAATGGACTGGTAAATTTTAAGGAAAGATTGGTCGGCTCGCTCTGCCTACTAGAACACAGCAAGAGCAAACTCCCCGATGGCTTCCCCTCCATCCCCCCCACCCATGGTTTAAGTGCAGCAATTGGTACCACTTGGGAAAAGTGATCAGTGGTTCATATTCTTAGAAAAATGTTTCAAGAGCTTTGGGTTTTTCTGATGTTTGATTATCAGTATAACAGTTCTTAATAATGCAAAAGAAGGCTGGGGCATTTTTATGATTTTTTTTTCTTGTTAAACTGAGTTTTTCTTTAATTAAAACAGATTTTGGATAAATTTTTACTTATAAAATATGCTTATAACTGGATTAAAACACAGGATCTAAGGACCTTTTCCTATGATAAAAAGTAATTCATTCTTACATACATTTAATAAGATATCTCAAATGCCAAATTCTGAGAAATGTTATTTTCTAAAATTAAAATTAGAATTATTTACTGAAGACACTTGTCTTCACTAAATAGTTCCAGTATTTGAGCTTTAATTTGTATAAATAAATTTTATGCTGTCACTTCTGAATTGAGGTCATTTAACTGACATACTCCTAATCATCTGAAGGATGGAAACTGGATTTCTAAAATCTGTTGCAAGGCAATAAATACCTGCTCTAAGTACTGTGGAGCAGCAATTATCAATCTGCAACGTATTTCCTCTTAGATTTCTGTTACCTCATGACACTTTCACCAACTCTCAGCTTTCTCTTAATGCATACTGCTAGAGTCTCCTTAATTTCCCATCCCACTCCAAGAGCGCTTTTTATGCTCCATAACCTGTTTCTGATTCTGCCAATCTCTCACTGACCAAATATAAATGTCACACCATGTTCTAAAATGCATTGAATTACAATTACAGAGGGAACAATCAAAGTCCTTTCCTATCCCACAGTCAGTATTAAGCAGTTGGACAAACGGATCCAAATTTTCAAGTAGTTTTGGTCCCCAGCTCTTCAGCTACAGCTTGTTTCGGTTACTGTAGCCATTAGCTTCTCATTGAATGAGTTTGCTAGGCTCAATATCCTACCAAAGAGGAAAGCTGCTGAATTTTTTAAGACTGCAAATTATTTTCCAGTACTATATTTTTAGTTCAGAAGTAAGTTATGCTCTTGTAATCTGCTTATAAGCCTAGAGACTGGCATTCCTGTCTTTCATTGCGTTTCTTAGGTCCAGTACAATTCTATCTAGATGCTGTTAAGTTTCTCTTACTGCATTTCTACTAATGAAATGACTCCACCTTTCTTAACCAATATTCCCTCTACAGTTCTGGTTATTTGCCAGGCTTAAGCAAGACCCACTGAACAGCTGTTCTCAGCCTATGCCAGGCTGCTTATAGCATTAAGGGTCCAGTATATCTTGTATATAATTTGTACCTGATGCTCCCCCCAGATCTCGGAGGAAAACCTCACTGGGTAACAATACATAGGCACCACACTGTCAAAATCCAAATATCCTAAAAGCATTATGTATAGTGAAAATTGTATATTCTGGAAAAAAAAAATCCCTAAGGCTTCCTTCTGTTCAATAGCCTTTCAAGTAAGTCCTCAACAATGTCCCTTAATGGGTGTGCTTGCTCTTTCCACACCAATGTCCTTTAATAGCCATTTCCTTGATGACTAGGACTTCTAAAATAGCTCATCAGAACTAGCCAAGGATAGCACTTTTTCCATAAAAAGTTCTCATCTGAGAGAGAGAGAAATGTTTAGCATACTAAGTCTCTATCTCAATCCTAAATTTACTTTTTAGAATTCTAGCTGCAAATTCTCCTCGGACCCAGGTATTCTGCAGATAAGAAACTGACACTTAAAGTTTAGTCCCTATCACCTGTGGATAGGACCATATCCTGAATCAACCTGCCTTCCCAACACCTCTTAGAACATCTCTCAGTGCAAGCTTCAAGTGCAGATTAGCACAGACTGGGTGCTCAGTTCTCCAAAAAAGAGGTTTGCAAACATAAACTATCACCACGGCTGTACCCTTCTCCATGCAGTCCAATGAATGTGGCTAGCCCAATTTTCATGCACTATGGCTCTGCATGTGAATCTTCTGCGCAGTATTTTTAAAAACGCAGAGGCTCAGACCTCACTTCCAATATAGTACATCAAAATCCTCAGGAAGTGAGTCTAAAATAAGCATGTATTTTAAGAAACGGCACAGGTGATTGTGACGTATTGTGGAGTGTCTGAAATACTGACTTGCTTTTGGGATTCTCATCCTCCCTAGTTTAGTGAGTCCAATGGGCAAGAGAAGCATGTGATCTGCAGACCTGCCCTAATGGCTATATGTTACTGGGGGACCATGAGAAAATGGCTTCATGTTGATGAACCTTCTGTTTTTCTTTGTATAATACATCTTCTATGATAGACCACTGAATTATTAAGAAAAAAAAAAAGTCCTGGAAAGGCAAACTACAGAAAAAAGTGGTATCTACATTTTCTGATAAGCAATTAGCCCTTGACTGTATATTTTTAAAAGTCATGGGATCAGTAATAACACTCTGGGCCTACATCTATGTCTATATGTTCAAATACTCATTCACATTTATATTCATGATAATTAGATTGGTCTCTTTTGAGTTTTTGTTTCAAATTTTTTTAAAATACAGAGGATAAATTTTTCTTGCTCTGGGAGGGCAGAAGAGGCCAGTAACTTAAATCAGGGGAACTAACATGGAAGGCTGTGGGACTGGTAAAACTTAAGTCATGTTAGTTAGATTAAAAGGCTGATCCCTGAAGAGAGAGGGATCAGGCCGAGGTGTTTGCTTTGTTTCTATCAGATGCAGAGTGTTTAGGTTAAGTGACTTGTCCTGGTAACAAAGCTAGTGAAGGCAAAGCTATCAATCTCAAAAGCTCATCCTCTTTTGTACATGCAACCTTTTGGTTTGGAAGGGTAGGCTGCAAAATTTAACCCCACTATAATCAAGATGATGCCACAGACCACTCTCTACTATTTCAAATCAAAGTTTTTCATCAATTTACATAAAGAGGCTACTTATCTGTGAGCTCTAATTAATATGTACATATTAGAACCAAGATTAAGTTCAAATATTAATTGACCGGGGCTCCAGAGCTTGATTTTGGAAAGCCTTTGATTTCTGTTTAAACTAGGATGGTTGGCAAAAAATGTAAAAAAACGATATATTCTCTTTTCTGTGTATGTGCACACATGTCTGCATATACATTTGCACATATCCTGACTTCCATAAATATATACCCACTTCCTAATTCAAAGTTTCTTGAAATTTCCACTATTGATAAATTCCTCACAGACAAATGAGGAGTTTTATGACATAATTAGAACATAATGGAGTTCTTTACTGATGGAGGTGAAAGATTTACTCCCCTCTGACCATTGTTCTTGTCAGTTAATAACCAATTGTTGAAGTCAACTTTTCTTGTGTGTGTCGGTGTGTTGTGTTTCTTTTATTATCTTCTTAGAAAGAATATATAAACACAACATAATAGCTTTTAAAAATATTCTTATATAGACATAACCAATTAAAAATTGCATCTATCCAAATGGCAGAAATAATGGTTTCTAGGAAAACACTGAAATTATTTTGGACTGTAACTATCCACTAAGTTCTCAGATATAAATTGTGAAGCCTAGAGTGGAGTCTTGGTTATAATTATGTAAAGATAGCAAATAATAATATAAAAGTACAATATAATGTTTTATTGAAATGAGTTGAAGCTTAATCTGTCTCATAATTCTTTGAAAATAAACCCATTTATTGATGCATTCTGGCTAATATTAGCAATGCAAATGGTATTCAATCAGTTCTAAATCATTTTTTTAAGTTGGACTATTTCTGGAACTGTCCATTTTTATTAGAGTCTGAAAATGGAAAATTCCTCTCTGATCAGTTATGTTCTCACACAATATTTATGAAATTCAGTTCTGCTTGATAGATTCCTTAAACCTCAAAATTCAACCATTTGTAAATCTCACTTCTCTGTAATGAGTCTTGGAATAAGAAAGAAGGGAAAATATGTCTAAGCTTCAAAAATAGACTTTACAAGTCCAAAGTTATTAAAGCTCATGTATGTCTTTACTCAGGTGGATCAACAAATATTTTCTTACCTTCTGTTTACTTTTATTTTGCATATAATCCTAAAAGATTTGATTATCTCTTTCAAAGCCATGACAGGTTCAAAACAACAGATTAGAGGGAAGAAGTGGCGTACTTCAGATAGACATTAACTGTGATCAAAATTTGCCATTGAGAGGATATGTTGAAAGAATTATACAAGCCATCAAATGAATGAACTAAAATTTTATCTTAGTCTTGGATTGTACAAGAGAAACAATTCTATTATCTATTATAGAAACAATAGAAAACTGACATCCATTATAATGAACCACTTTCATAAATGTAATGTTAAATTATTCTCAATGAATTCTTAAAGTAAGGATCTCTATAATGAAAGAGATCCGGGCAATAAAAAAAATAGGCAGATTTTATTCTACATAAAAAAAAGTAGGTTATTTAGAATAGATATGGCCTAAGTTCTTCATTTTGTGTTACCTAATCAATGCAACGCCTTTTTTAACAATGTGCTTGGTTGTTAGCTAATGCCTCAAAATGTAGATTAAACTTTTGGCTATACATTCACTACCAAAGATGTTGAAACTAATCAAGTTGATTGAAAAACTTAACTGAACCTCTGAGATATCATTATAATTAATCAGTCATTGATTATTTTTAACACCCTAAAAATGATTTGAACCTTTACACTCAGCCTGTATGAAAAGCTATAATTTACACATAGATTTTCTAATTAGCAAATGTCAATATAAAGAGAGTAACACTTCACTAAGTTATTACAAGTGAAAAGAAAACAATATATTATTATCTCCCTCACAAATGGATTGGAATGAAAAATTTAGATCTATTCCTTTTGTCTTAAAAACAAATGCACCAAAACAGATGGAAGAGTCCAATAGAGAAGATAAAATGAAATACACTCCTAAAAACTCAGGAGGATAAAACTCTCGATTTTTCAGACCACCCTTTACTTCTCTTTTAAGGTGCTAAATTGTGAGTTGTCAGTACACATGAAATAAAAACTGCTATGCTCCACCTCCAATATCACAGATGTTTACAGCTAGAAAGTGCTATCTAGATAGCCAGTCCAGTGATTTTCAAATAGAAATACACACCAAAAATCACAAGGAATTATAAGTTACCTAGGAGCCAGATGGATCCACATACTGAAACAGAATTTAAGCATGTGTATTTTTAAAGGCAACTCCCTGGTAAAGAACAATTGTGTACAACTCTTTGATTCTATTGCAGAAGCTGATAATTCAACTAAAAAGTGCAAAAGTAGGTACTTGTTTATGTATATTCTGGTATTTAAATAAAATAGAAAGTTAATTTTTCTTAAATTAATAAAATAGTGCCATATAGAGTGGATATGAGTGACTATTCTAACAGTTCTTCATTTTATGGTTCTAAGTTGTGACTTGTCGTAAATCACTGAACAAATCCATGTCAAAGTCAGACAATCTCCAAATGTTCTCGCTACTCTTTTTTTAAAAATAATTTTAAGACTGTATTTACTTATTTGATAGAGAGAGAGAGAGAGAGTGAGCACAAGCAGGGGCAGCAGCAGACAGAGGGAGAGAAAGAAGCAGGCTCCCCACTGAGCAGAGAGCCCGATGCGGGGCTCAATCCCAGAACCCAGGACCCTGCCAAAGGCAGACGCTTAACCAACTGAGCCACTCAAGCACTCCTACTCTTTTAGGTTACTCAAAACTTACAATATGTTTAACCTAATCAAGTTTTAAAAAATGAATAAGAAAAAATATTTTTTGAGGTTTAATATTTCAGATGATATTCTACAAGACCCATGACTTAAAAGCAGTATTAATATATGACACAGGAATAGTAGACATTATATGTAAGAGCTAAGACATGAGATTTGATAAATTCTGTCATATTACTATATAACAGAAGTTATTGAAAATAAAATGTTACCTTTTTTTGCTACAAAAATGATTTTTTTTCTTTTCTCCATCAAGGAATATTAGACAGTTCTGTGTATTTGAAGAATTCTAGAGCTCCCTAAATCACAGTCTATGTTAATTTCCATCAAGTGAGATTAAGCAAATCTTAATGGAGAGGGAAGGCATGAAAGAAGTGAAGGCTTTTGTATTTGGACAGAGAACAGTTGGACTAATTCCACACTGATGGAGGGTTTGTAATCCTAGAGAGAGAGCAGATCCCGAGGTTTTAGTGGTTCCAATCGGATATGCTGAAGGGACAACTGGGATCTCACTACTAATTAGCTAAACACTGTGCACTTGAGGGATGCAAAGGAGGTTCTGGGAGCCAAATTTGATATGAAAGGCCTGGAATTATTTGGCAGATTAACCCATATTTGAAAGTAGCAAGGGGATGACAAAATGGGCATTTCAGTAGCAGCCAAGATGAACTAAGGAGGAGAGGCTATTCCCTCATGATCCCGGTTTGAGCCACCCCCAGCATTTATTCTCTAATCCCAAAGGGAGGAAATGGGGAACTCTCAAATGACTAACACGGATTTTTCAACCATATGGTGGTGAAGGTAACGGAAGTTTTATTTTTACTAGAAAACACATAAATTCAGTTTGGTTTTTGCACCAGAGTGTTTGGCAGAAAATTTCTATCTGTACTATACTAATACACATAATATGTATATATTTTAACATAGTTGTATATGAATAATTTTGTCTTTTCCACACGTTAGTTCTACTGCAGTGGTTTTGTTTCTTCTGCTGTTATCAAAATTAAGCACTCATTATTCATATAAGATACAGAGGAAAATGAAAGTAAAATGAGAGGGGAAAATACTTGAATAATGTGATCATATATATTTAAATAACCACAGAGAAGTACTTATTGTTGAATATACCTAAGAAATTTACATGAGAGAATAAGTCTTATTCTACCCATTCTTAACATTTGTGCCTTGTTATGTGCAATTTTTCTTTTTTCTCTCATTGTTTTCTTAGGTATACTGAACCATAATGGAGGGAACCAGGAGGGAAACTGGCTCACTGTTACAAAATACTTCTCATCTTGGTTTCAAAGTCTTCTGATATTCTGCTTTTTATCTAAACTCACATTCATGATGCCCTTCAACAGTCGAATGGATAAAGAAGATATGGTCCATATATACAATGGAATATTATTCAGCCATCAGAAAGGATGAATACCCACCATTTGCATCAACCTGGATGGAACTGGAGGGGATTATGGTAAGTGAAATAAGTCGAGCAGAGAAAGACAATTATCATATGGTTTCAGGTATATGTGGAACATAAGGGATAGCATGGAGGACATTAGGAGAAGGAAGAGAAAAATGAAGGGGGGGAATCAGAGGGGGAGACGAACCATGAAAGACTACCGATTCCGGGAAACAAACTGAGGGTTTCAGAGAGGAGTGGGGTGGGATGATCGGATAGCCTGGTGATGGGTATTAAGTAGGGCACGTATTGCATGGAGCACTGGGTGTTATACGAAAGCAATGAATCATGGAACACTACATCAAAAACTAATGTACTTATGGTGACAAACGTAACATAATAAAAAATAATAATAAAGTTAGTTTAAATAGCTTTTAAGGTTGAACAGTTTAAAGTTAGTTTAAATAGTTTCTAAGGTTGAATAGTTCTAAAGTTGAATAGCTGGCAATTTATAAAATGAATAAATGAGAGAATACTATCCTTGGAAGTTCTATTATTTGATATGATACACTTTCTAAAGCTGCAGTCTCTAACTTGTCAAACAACTGGCTTAGTATCACACAGATGAGCTGTGGCAAGGTCAGGTCTGGAAGTAGAATCTTATGCATTTGGGTATGAAACTCTTTCTACTACAATAAATTCGTATTATTGCTGAAGTTATCACTGAAATCATAGGTTAAGATTAAGATTAATGGCATTATGAAAACTAAATAATTTACCTGTAAGTAAAAGGAATTCTGGTTCAAGCCGTATTAAAAAATAAAAATACATAATTAGACACAGGGGGTTTCATTCAGGAGTTCAACCATTGGTCAAGGACCAGTTTCTTCTGCTCTCAGCTCTACTGCCTTCAGGGTCACTTATCATCAGTCAGCGCCCCACTCCCTTCTTTGGGCTCTGAAAATGGCAACAGTAATTACATGTATAAAAACTAGTTGTTGGAAGGTCTAGAAGAGGTCACACCCACATTTTACTTATATCCAGTGAGGATACACCAGTGAGGAAGGCTTTCCCCAGAAAGAACACTCATCTCAGAGACCAGCATAAAGTCACATGCCCACTCCTTCAGGAGTACCCAAAAATGGAATGGATTTAGAATGACTGACTAAGACAAAACATCTGATATGAATAAAGGCAAAGCAACAGGGCCACTATGTGTACCTAAAATGTAGCTAGGTAAGTGATGCGCCCTCCATTTCTGGTCCTACCCATCTAAATGTCAATTGTAATTCTCCATTTAGATGCCTGCCACAAATTAGCCTTTCACCATAAAAACAAACAATGTCAGTACACTGATGGTCAAAATATGTCAATAAAAATGAGTCTGTTTTTCAAAGCATTTTCTTCTGACTTCAACTAGTGTAGTCCTTTTGTGAAAATCATCTTTGTTGCTAAAGGATAAACTATAAGCCTATACTAGTAGCACAGCATTAACCTGTGTTGTATGTCATTTATTTTCTGAAGTCAGTCAGCGAATCCACCTTGAGTAGATATCTTTTATGTCAGGTTTTCTGAAAAATGAGAAGCCTGAAGGGATCCCATTGATTTGCCAACTGTGTCACAGTCCGTTTAAGGCAGAATGGCTCACGCTTGTGACAAAGGTGATGACAAATGGATATGTACTGAAGGGACAGCACCAACCCAGATGAATGAAGGAAATGATGGAAGTAAGTACACAACACCAGATAGAAATCAAGATAACATTTAAGATTATAAATGTCAGTGAAATACATTATGTGTGTATATAATATCTCAAATTATATAAAAGGAGGTGCATATAAGACTAATGTCATTTTTTAGAATTTCTGAAATTTTACACAAATTCAATATTACCAAGAATTGTGAATCTGAAGAATGATTCTGTTGTTTTATAATATATACATCAACTTACATATAGTTATGAATGGAACACTTACACTTTTTTATTATTATTAATTTAAAATAATACTGTTTGGATTCCTGTCTCACATTGAGGTCTTTCATCCATTTGGAGTTTATTTTTGTGTATGGTGTGAGAGAGTGGTCAAGTCATTCTTTTGCATGTAGCTGTCCAATTTTCCCAGCACCATTTATTGAAGAGACTGTCTTTTTTCCACCGGATGTTTTTTCCTGCTTTATCAAAGATTAGTTGCCCAAAGAGCCGAGGGTCCATTTCTGGGTTCTCTATTCTGTTCCATTGGTCGATGTGTCTGTTTTTGTGCCAGTACCATGCTGTCTTTGTGATCACAGCTTTGTAGTACAGCTCGAAATCCGGCATTGTGATGCCCCCAGCTTTGTTTTTCCTTTTCAACAGTTCCTTGGAGATTCGGGGCCTTTTCTGGTTCCATACAAATTTAAGGACTATTTGTTCCAGTTCTTTGAAAAATGTCCTCGGTATTTTGATCGGGATAGCATTGAAAGTGTAGATTGCTCTGGGTAGTATGGACATTTTAACTATGTTAATTCTTCCAATCCATGAGCATGGAATATTTTTCCATCTTTTTATGTCTTCCTCAATATCTTTCAAAAGTGATCTATAGTTTCTAGGATATAGGTCCTTTACGTCTCTGGTTAAGTTAATTCCAAGGTAACGNAACAGAATAGAGAACCCAGAAATGGACCCTCGGCTCTTTGGGCAACTAATCTTTGATAAAGCAGGAAAAAACATCCGGTGGAAAAAAGACAGTCTCTTCAATAAATGGTGCTGGGAAAATTGGACAGCTACATGCAAAAGAATGAAACTTGACCACTCTCTCACACCATACACAAAAATAAACTCCAAATGGATGAAAGACCTCAATGTGAGACAGGAATCCATCAAAATTCTAGAGGAGAACATAGGCAACAACTTCTATGACATCGGCCAGAGCAACCTTTTTCACGACACATCTCCAAAGGCAAGAGAAATAAAAGATAAAATGAACTTATGGGACTTTATCAGGATAAAGAGCTTCTGCACAGCCAAGGAAACAGTCAAAAAAACTAAGAGACAGCCCACGGAATGGGAGAATATATTTGCAAAGGACACCACAGATAAAGGACTGGTATCCAAGATCTACAAAGAACTTCTCAAACTCAATACACGAGAAACAAATAAACAAATCATAAAATGGGCAGAAGATATGAACAGACACTTTTCCAATGAAGACATACAAATGGCTAACAGACACATGAAAAAATGTTCAAAATCATTAGCCATCAGGGAAATTCAAATCAAAACCACACTGAGATACCACCTTACGCCAGTTAGAATGGCAAAGATAGACAAGGCAAGAAACAACAATTGTTGGAGAGGATGTGGAGAAAGGGGATCCCTCCTACATTGTTGGTGGGAATGCAAGTTGGTACAGCCACTCTGGAAAACAGTGTGGAGGTCCCTTAAAAAGTTAAAAATTGAACTACCCTATGACCCAGCCATTGCACTACTGGGTGTTTACCCCAAAGATACAGACGTAGTAAAGAGAAGGGCCATATGCACCCCAATGTTCATAGCTGCATTGTCCACAATAGCCAAATCATGGAAGGAGCCGAGATGCCCTTCAACAGATGACTGGATTAAGAAGCTGTGGTCCATATATACAATGGAATATTACTCAGCTATCAGAAAGAACGAATTCTCAACATTTGCTGCAACATGGACGGCACTGGAGGAGATAATGCTAAGTGAAATAAGTCAAGCAGAGAAAGACAATTATCATATGATTTCTCTCATCTATGGAACATAAGAACTAGGATGATCGGTAGGGGAAGAAAGGGATAAAGAAAGGGGGGGTAATCAGAAGGAGGAATGAAACATGAGAGACTATGGACTATGAGAAACAAACTGAAGACTTCAGAGGGGAGGGGGGTGGGGGAATGAGATAGGACTGGTGATGGGTAGTAAGGAGGGCACGTATTGCATGGTGCACTGGGTGTTATACGCAACTAATGAAGCATCGAGATGTACTGTATGGTGACTAACATAATATAATAATAATAAAAAAAATAATACTGTTTGAGTTTCTGTTTTCTAATCTTAATAAGTATATATGTGTGTGTGTGTGTGTGAGTGTGTGTGTGTGTGTGTGTGTGTGTATACCAACTTGACATATATACAGATGCTAACTATATTTGTAAGGGTTAATTTATGCTAGCCCACATTCAGATAAATTAATAATATTCATGGATACTAACGAGATGAAGATCTTTGCAGGTAGAATTGTGCTCACAGGCATTCAGGATACCATCATCAATGTCCTGTTCACATCTCAGGCCAGCAAAACCCGGATTGCATAAGCAGGAGAAGCCGTTAACCACTGATAACAAGAGATAAGAGAAAATAATATCCCTTTAATAATGGTATGGGTAATGTTAATTATTCTAAAGAATGTTGCATTCAACTAAACGCGCTTCACTTTTAACCAAATTAAATGTGAATTCACAGCTCTCTATAGTATTTTCTAAGTAACTATTTCACTCAGTTCGATTAACTTTAAAACTTTAATTTGAAATAAAAACAATCACAATAAACATTTGGTAACAGTTTGCAAAGCAACAATGACAATATCCAATCTTTTTCTTCTCTCTCCCTCTCTCGGTCAGTAAACAATACCTATGATAAAAAGGTTACTTTTACATCAATTACCTTTTCCTCAAGTGTTTTAGGTTTAATAAACCAGAAGTTAACTCATTGTTAAAGGTTTTTGTGTGACAAGGTAGATTAAAGTGGGTAGTGATCTGAACGTTGATATTGAATTACTTAAGCCTTAGTTAAAAAGAGCCTTCACATTTCATCATGATCTTTTAAAAGTAATAATCAGAATCTGTCCTCTATTTTATCATTAAGGATAGAAAAAGAACGGTTTCTGAAGTGTCTCAAGGAAGTGGTGACAGCATGAATTGTAGCTGGAGTGGGAACAGATTTATGGCTGCTTCTAGTCAGTCCCTGGGTTCTTCATTATCCCTGAGATTTACCATGTAACCTACACTGCCACTCTGCCTCTGTGCATGTACCTGCTATTGGTCTCGTTAAACGATGAGGTCCTGGGCGGCAACAGAATTTTCAGAACAATGTGTGGTATTTAGCTGGCTTCTAGATTTCTGTAGCCGTGTTTCTGAACAGTACATGTACCTGGGCTTTAAAGAAAACCAGCTCACGGCTGTCAAGCAGAGACAAGGGAGATACAAGAATGGCAGCTTTTTAGGCAGGATTTTACTACTATTATATTTTACTTTTTTTCATGTGGCATCCTAGTTTTTAACATCTCAGTGAATCAAAATAATAAATATACAAGTATAGGTGAAGAAAATTAATGAGATAATATGGGATCAGTTGTGTTTCCTTATATGTTATATATGCCATCATGTATGTTAACAAATTAAAATCAAATGTTATACAGTATGTAATTAAGACATTGTGATATTTTTAAATTTGATCATAATGATATTTTTTAAATTGATTATAATTAAAAATTCAAGTTTGGATACTGATGCCAATTGGCAAGTAACAAAAACTACAGTCAAATTAACTTTCTGTGTAGAGATATTCTCTGCAGATTGATGAGTTATTTTAAAAGAAAAACAACAACAATAGATAACTTTAAATTGGCAAAAGGTCTAAAAGACAGAGATTGGTGTTAGGAAATAAAGCTTGCATTTATTATTAAGAAATATGCTTTCTGAATGTTGACTATTCTGGGCTAAGAAGCTAAGAATGAACCCAGATGAGAACATGGGGAATTAAACTGTATACCATAGGTAAAATAAATAAACAAATAAACAACCATAATCTGTTTAAAATTTAAAACAAAGAAACAAAAAATTGGGCTTTTCCCCCCACATCTAATTTGTTAAATATGGGTTATATTAAAACTTACCACCATTTTATCAGGAAATACTTTTTAAGCATATTGCCTTGTTATGCTGATATTTTTTTTTTACCAGAAAATACGGATACTATTTTTATTAGTTTTTATTAGTATTTTTTAGTTTATTAGTAAATATTCCATACTCCTGATCTGAATTAAATTTTCACCAGATAAGCCCTGCATGAATTTGGATGAAATATCAATTTTATACTTAAATACGTACTGAACATCATATATTAGCTGTACTGAAACAAAGCTTCTGATGTGATAAAATTTCATGGTGAAAATATAGAGGTATTTTAATAATGTGTTGCCAGTGTGGTGAATAAACACATGCTTGAGATTTACAATTTCACACTGACATAATAATAATTATTTCTCATACACAGTCACGTAATAAATACTGTTAGTTTGAATCGGGAAGTTTGGCTTCCCAAACTATCTTATATTTGAGAAAGTATTAAGAATATCTTAGATTTATGCTGATATCAGTTTACATGTCTGATCTAATTTTTAATAAATATTTTGTTTCTCTGGTAGTTAAATCTCTTGGATGGGTTCCAAAATACATTATGGCTAATTCTATTATGAAATGATTAATATATCAGGTACTCAAAGTTTATATTTTCCATAATATGTTATGTATGACCTCCAAAATTTTAATAGGTAACATTGCATTATAAGTAGCATATTTGAAAATTATGCTTTCTTACTGTATAAGGAATTATGATTCAGAATATTTTAGACACTTTTTCCTTTTTCCATTATTTATTTTTTTAAAGTTTTTATTTAAATTCCAGTTAGCTAACATACAACGTAATACTAGTTTCAGGTGTACGAATCAGTGATTCAGCTCGTCCATACATCAGCTGGTGCTCAGCACAATTCATAAAGATCATATGCATATTATAAATATATGTCACTCAGACTATGTCAGATTTGCCCCCTATATAACCATAGATAACCATTATTCTAGGGCTACCTAGATCTAAAAGTGTTGCTAAGCACTCTGTGAGGCATAATTTTCTGTCCCTTCCTTATTTTACAGTGAACATCAGAAACTGAAGAGTCATCCCCAGCATCCCCAAATACCAATGGGCTTAAGATCAGAAATATGATAATAGTGACTTATTTCAAGGTAATCTGAGAATTTCCCAAATTTAAAAACACAATTTTAAAGTGACAAAATCTGAAAAAAAAAAGAAAAGAGAAAAATGATGATGCTGTCAGTTCAAATCAAGAGTAGCAAACAGGTGGCCCATAGCCCCAAAATATATTTTGCTTAGGTGCCATAGTGCTGGAAAAGTTAATTCTATATTATATCTACACAGCTATTCCAGTTTGTGAGGGTCCCACTACTACCTGTTGCTTTAAACTTGGGCTGCTTCACTCAATTTGGAAAAAATCAGTTATGTTTTTTAATGACATGAGTTTACAAAGCACTGGTTTAAAAAATAATTCATAATTTCAGCTAAATTATACCGTTTCAAAATCAGGTGACTTTCCTTCAAAACGTATTTTCTCACAGATTATATTAACCATTTATGCATTTAGTGAAGGAGCACATAAAGATACATTTTGAAGGAGATAAAATAAAACAAGATGCACAGTTTTTTGGGCAATATCCTTCTAGCTCACTTTTTTTCCTCTTCATGCCCCTTAGTCATATCCAGTTCACAGGGCTATTTTATGACCTGTTTCTCCTGTGTCTTAACAAAAATTATCCATTTTAGACATGTCCTTCCATTTCAAAAACTATGTTCTAATATTCAATATTTCTTCTTTTTCTTCTTTCTCCTTTTCTTTCCTCTGATTTTTCCTTTTCTTCTTCTGACTGTCCTCTATAAATTTAAATTTCTTCAGGAATACATATTTGGTAGGAGGAAATGTGTGTGCATCTGTTTGTGTGTGTGCGTGTGTAATAGATATGATAAAATAATGATTTATTTTAAATCACTGTAAGCAGTGCTTCTCCTACCTATAAATACTCTTTAAAAATCTACCATAAAGAAAAAAAAATGGCTAATTCTAACATCAGAACATAGAAGTAACATCTCATTAGATTCTCTCATTTGCTACCATTATGCTCACAAAAATATAAACAAATTCATCATATTTGGGCGTGTTTTGTGAAAATAACTGGGATTGGCTTTGATATTCATGGCAGGGTAAAGTCAGTAAATAATCAACATTGTATACTGAGTTATTCCATTGCTGTGTCAGATTCTGAGTTAGACTACTGTACAAGAATTACTGTGACAGAGTGAACTCACTGTCATAGCAATATCCATGCAAGCAAGGGCTGGAACTGCACTCACTGACGTTGACCTCACAGTGTGGACCTGCAAAGCCTTTCCCACATTGGCACTGGTACCCAAGAGTAGATATACTTCGGTTCCTTTTTCTTTCCAAACACAGAGCCATTATCACAAGGATCACCAGCCTCACAAGGCCCCAAATCACGGTAAGAATCTGAAAGAGAAGAATCTGTGTGTCAGTGCTTACTTAATGAACAGATCCTCACAACTGCTGTCACATACCTGGCGTATGTCTGCATAAATGCATTCAACTTAGTCTCTAGGCAATGACTCATAATTTTCTTCAATATTATCATTGTTATTCTCTCTACATTACGATTTAGGAAAGAAATGTTATTTATGATTTCTATGCTTCATCTAACAAAGCACCAGCAGGCAGCAATGTTAAGTGACATCATCTTTAAAAATCCCATTTTGTTTCTTCATACTTTATACCTCTTGTTCAACAATGTTCTCTGAAGACATTGCAATTAAAAAAGTACATTATTGATGATTGATGCTCCCTGGGTTTTTTGTTTTTGTTTTTCTGATACCCTGAAGGTTGCTACCACTATAAGCCTTGCTTGATGGATTTGCTGCTATTCTCAAAATAAGTACACAATGAAAAAAGAACATTTTAATAAGGTTTTAACCTTAAGAGTAACACCTCAACCCTGAAACTAAGTTTTAAATTTTACTCAGAGAATGTAACTAGATAAAGTAATTGTCATTGGGTAAAATATACACAAGTATTTAGAGATAATAAATAAGATGGTTGACCCAAGGGAATACATATCAAAGAAAAAGTGAGACATAAACAGCATTAAATTTCTCAACAAAGCAAAATCATTATTCAGGTGTCAGTTTTTTAGACATAGTAAAAATATATGTATATTAACTATATGCAAGTATTTAAATAATGGAATTCATTCACTAAAATATGTAGCATATATGTACAAACATAGCTTCTACAAGTACCTGGCTGAATATCTCAGAGAAGAAAATATCCAATAATTATTAAATCCTTTAACTACTCAGATTTTTTTAGTAATTTCACAACTATAGAGTTGAAGGAATAATAAGCTAACTGGTATAAGAGAAAAAGTTTTTAAAGTTTAGAAGTACAGCAGTAGTTGGAGAAATTCTAAAAACTGTGGATCCCTATGGTTCTCCCCTTCTTGTTATCAAGAAAAAAAAAAGGGTAAGACGATCGACATCAACAATGTATACAGTGAAAGACCCAAAATAACATAGTTAGTGTCCATAAAATAAGAGCAATAGAAACTATACCAAGTTGAGGGACGCCTGGGTGTTTCAGTCAGTTGTCTGCCTTCGGCTCAGGTTATGATCTCTAGGTCCTGGGATCCAGCCCAGCATTGGGCTCCCTGCTAGGCAGGGAGTCTGTTTCTCTCTCTACTGCTGCCCCTCCCCCTGGCTTGTGCTCTCTCTCACTTTCTCTCTTTCTCTATCTCAAATAAATAAATAAAATCTTAAAAACAATAAAAAAAAGAAACTGTACCAAGTTTAACAGACACCCAGTACTTCAGGGTTCCAAGCGCAGTAAAAGAAGTAAAAATAAAAAGTATTTCCAAAGAGGATAGAAACAAATTACCTCCTTCAATTAAAAAATCTATTAAGTGGCTTTTTCTTTTCAAGAGCTATGGTAAATAGTGTGGAGAATTCAAATAGGAACAAGGCCTCTTCCTTCTCCTTATAATATTATGAGATTGAAGTATACTGCAACTGGTGCATTCCTAGATACTGTTTTATCATAATGAAAGTATTTTCTTTGCAAAATAAGAGAAATGGCATTGAACAACATCCACCAGAAACACATAAAACAATGATTTATCCTTAACAAAAAGTTCTCATGCATGCCCTTCTTTCTAATTACCTACTTCTAAATATCTAATTGTAAGAATAGGTATTTTGCTTTGCTAGTGAGAAGTTAATTTAACTTGTGCCTTTCATAAATTGTTGCATGCATATAATCCATTAGATTGCTGAGCAATAATTCACACTTGTATTAGAGAAGACACTCATGATATTCTCTTTTACAGAATACACATGAGTTCACTGTACCTTGAATATCATGTTGCTTTGTATACTAATTCACTATACCAATACTTAATGAGCCCCTACTAGGTGTCAAGCAATGAGACAGAAGCTGGGGTTATAAACAATGAGGGTACAATGTGATACGGGGTAAATGTGGTCAATTCCTCATGCTAAGAAATCACTGTAGCAGGAAGAATTCTAATATGACCTCCATGGTCCCCATTCCCTGGGTATATAGCCTGGAGAATCCTCTCCTTTTGAGTAGGGGTGAGATTTGTGAATGTGATAAAATATCACTCTGATGATTATGTTATCTTATATTGCAAAAAGGATATATAGAACTAATTAAAGTCACCTGATCAGAAGACTTCAAGTCAATTAAAAGAGATTATCTTGGGAAGCTCTGATTTAATGAAGTATGACTTTGAAAGAAGTCAAAGGCATTCTGATTGCCTGGAAGGAAGAGAAATTAAAAAAAAAAACCCTATTTATAATTCTAGCAAAAATAATAAAATAAATATGAATAAACTTAACCAAGGAGGTGAAAGACATGTATCCTGAAAACTATAAAACACCTATGAAAGAAGTTGAAGATGACACAAAGAAATGGAAAGATACAACATGCTCATGGATTGGGAGAACAAATATTGTTAAAATGTCCATGATATCCAAAGCAATCTACACATCTAATGTGATCCCTATCAAAATACCAATAGCATTTTTCACAGGACTAGAAATAATCCTAAAATTTGTATGGAATCACAAAAGACCCTAAATAGCCAAAACAGTCTTGAAAAAGAACAAAGCTGGAGGTGTCACAATTCCAGATTTCAAGATGTACTCCAAAGCTGTAGTAATCAAAAGAGTATGGTCCTGGCACAAAAATAAACATATAGATCTATGAAAGAGAATAGGAAACCCAGGAATAAATCCACAATTATATGGTCAATTAATCTTTGAAAAAGGAGTAAAAATACTCAATGTGAAAAAATAGTCTTTTAAACAAATGTTGCTATGAAAACTGGACAGCTACACACAAAAGAATGAAACTGGACCACCTTCTTACATCAAACACAAAAATAAACTCAAAAGGGATTAAAGACCTAAATGTGAGACCTGGAACCATAAAAATTCCAGAAGAAAGCTCAGGCAATAATTTCTCTGACATCAGCTGTAGCAACACTTCTCTAGATATGTCTCCTGAGGCAAGGGAAACAAAAGCAAAAATAAACTATTGGGACTATATCAAAATAAAAGGCTTCTGGGGCACCTGGGTGGCTCAGCGTTAAGCATCTGCCTTTGGCTCAGGGCGTGATCCCGGCGTTGTGGGATCGAGCCCCACATCAGGCTCCTCTGCTATGAGCCTGCTTCTTCCTCTCCCACTCTCCCTGCTTGTATTCCCTTTCTCGCTGGCTGTCTCTATCTCTGTCAAATAAATAAATAAAATCTTTAAAAAAAAATAAAATAAAAGGCTTCTTCACAATAAAGGAAACAATCAACAAAACTAAAAGAGAACCTACAGAATGGGAGAAGTTATTTGTAAATGACATCTGATAAAGGGTTAGTATCCAAAATATATAAAGAACTTACACAACTCAAATCCCCAAAATAAACAATCCAATTAAAAAACGAACAGAAGACGTGAAAAGGCATTTCTCCAAAGAAGACATACAGATGGCCAACAGACACATAAAAAGATGCTCAATATCACTCATCAGGGAAATGCAAATCAAAACCACAACGAGATATCATCTCACTTTTGTCAGAATGGCTAAGAATCAAAAACACAAGAAACAAGTGTTGGTGAGGATGTGAAGAAAAAGAAATCCATTGATGGTGAGAATAAAAACTGGTGCAGCCACTATGAAAAACAGAAGGGAGGTTCTTCAAAATATTCAAAATTGAATTACCATATGATCTAATAATTTCACTACTGGGTAGTTACCCAAAGAATACAAAAAACAAAAACAGTATTTCAAAAAGATATATGCACCCTTGTGTTTATTGTAGCATTATTTACAGTAGCCAAATTATGGAACAACCCAAGTTTCCATCAATAGACGAATGGAAAAAGAAGACATGAGATATATATATAATGGAATATTACTCAGCTATAAAAAAGATGAAATCTTGCCATTAGCAACAACATAAATGGATCTAGAAAGTATAATCCTATATGAAACAGGTCAATCAGAGGAAGACATACACAATATGATTTCACTCATATGTGGAATTTAAGAAACAAATGAACAAAGACAAAAAGAGATAAACCAAAAAAAGAGATTCTAAACTATAGAGAACTTATGGCTACCACAAGGGAGGTGGGTTGGGGGATGGTTGAAATAGATGATGGGGATTAAGAGTACACGTATCATGATGAACACTGAGTAGCACACAGAACTGTTGAAACACTATATTGTACAACTGAAACTAATATAACACTGTGTGTTAACTATACTGGAATTAAAAAAAAAGATGTTAACATTAATATGCTACAAAAGTAAGGAGGAGGTAAATGAAATTCACAAATTTGAAATAATATCTCTGTACATTGGAACAAGATCACGAAATACTTTGTGGTCGATAATACTTGGACCTGTGTGGATCGAGAAGCCATTAAAATCTTTCCTTAAAAGTTGTAATGAGGTATACTAAGCCTGTTCACATTGAGAATTACATTGCATTTATAAGTTGTATTTAAAAATATATAACACATTTATTTTTTTCCCTGAGGTTTTATTTTGCTGAAAACTATATCTTGTTGACACAATTTAAAATTGAGAAGCCATGGTAATATACATTTTATTTGCATACATAGTTGGTAGGAAAAATTAAAAACCTATTTTCATTAGTTTTCTTTTACAACTATGTCATCAATATGCAAAATCCCAAATGCTTAGGTTCCAACTGAAGTGTACTGGTAGTAGAAATGTTCATTTAACTGAACTATTTTTCCTCTAATTGAAATTTGCATCAATCAAATTAGTATGCTACTTTCTAGTGTATGAATCACTTTTAGTATCAAGTTCTTTACGATATTGTTAAACTTCTTAAAGAAAAAGACTGTTTTTGAAAGCTTTAAGTGGATATAGATGTTTATGAAAATGTGAAAATGCTAAACATGAGTCCATATTAGTCTAGTGGTTTGAATTTTTTCTTTATGATGGTTTAGATAAACTTAGTGAAAAATGCTGTTTAAAAATTCTGAAGTGATAGCAGATTTCAGAGATTTATTTAAAAAAAACATAGCAATGTTATAAATTAGTAAATAATAGGTTAGGTGCTACATTTCTGTTAGGAGGTGTAATATAGGAAGTATAAATGACAGTAATAAAGGCACAATGACATCCACTACAGAGATACATGAAATGGAAATCAAGTCCTCCAACTTTCACAAACCGTGTACGTTCTGTCACGGCAGAGAGAGGGATATGTACTGGGTAAATAGACTAGTTCATCACGAAGCATACGTTCAAGTATTAAAAAGGTATTTTTTATATCCTCTTAAAATCGCTTATGAATGTATTATCCAAACTGCAAAAGAGAGACAATGCTTTTTACTAAACGGAAGATCTAGATGACACTGTATGTCTTTATAGATCTTAAGGTGATAATAAATATTTTTGTGCATTGTAAATGACCAGAGAGGTCCATAATTATTTACCATCAGAAATCTCATGTAAACTAATGAAGCCTGAGTAATGATTTTTATGGGGAGATATCACTGTCTCCTCCACCTCCATCTCTGTTTCCAGTTCTAACTCTATCATCTCTATCACTTCTCTCTCTGTCTCTCAAATGCTCAAACCCACAGCTCTCAATTAATTATGAAGACTTACTTTCTTCTCAAAGTTAGTGGTCAGTGAGAAAGAGAACAATAGAAACAACCACATTTTTTCTCATAATCCTTAGATATTTCCTCATTTATTTTCCCATAATCCTCATTTATTAGTGGCACATGATATCAATATATTTTACAAATATTGGTCATATATTAAAATTAATAATTTAAAAAATTCAAATAAAAATTGTATACAAATGGCCTCTGACTTGCTTTGGTTTACGATTTTTCAACTTTACAATGCTGCAAATTCGATATACATTCAGTAGAACTGCACTTCAAATTTTGAATTTTGATCTTTTCCTGAAGTAGCAATATGTGGTATGATACTCTTGGGAGCCACAGCTCCCAGTCAGCCACATGATTGTGAGGATAAAAAGTTGATATACTTACAACCATTCTCTACCCAACCATTCTGTTCCTCACTTGAAGTACAGTATTTAGCAAATTACATGATATATTCAACTCTTTATTATAAAATAAGCTTGCATTGGATGATTTTGTCTAACTATATGTCAATGTAAGTGTTCTGAGCACATTTAAAGTAGGTTTGGCTAAGCTATCATGCTCAGTAGGTTAGGTGTTTTACATGCATTTTCCACTTAGGATATTTTCAACTTACAATGGGTTTATCAGAGCATAAGCCCATTGGAAATTGAGGAAGAACTGTGTATTTAAGGTGTACAACATGATGACTTGATACATATACACATAGTGAAATGATTACTGATAGTAGAAATGTGCATTTAACTGAACTATTTTTCCTCTAACTGAAATTTGCATCAATCAAATTAGTATGCTACTTTCAAGTGTATGAATCACTTTTAGTATCAAGTTCTTTATGACACTGTTAAACTTCTTAAAGAAAAATACTGTTTTTGAAAGCAGTACTGTGGTCAAACTTACTAACATATCTGCTCACATAGTTACAATTTTTTTGTGTGTGATTGAGAACAAAAAACTATATATATACATATATAGTATTGCTAATTTTTGTTTTACTTTTTTGCAATCTTAGCTGAAGTTTTATTTTAAAAATTATAGGTACAAAAAGGAAAATTTACCTTTCTGTATGATATCATTTTGAATTTTGGAAATAAAAAAGAAATTCTACTAGATTATGTCAATACGTACAAACTGAAAAAGTGTCAAAGATGAAAGATAACTGAGACCAAAGCAAGAAAGGGGTGATATAGTTTTTTTACTCCAATAATTTCTGCATTAATATTCATTTTAAAACAATGTAAATTTTAGATTAAGATAAATCCATTGATGATAATGTCTGTCTAATAGGAATATTTTTAATAGGAATATTTTTAATCCTTTATAATAAAATTTTTATGGCGTTACATAACCCCATAGAAACTAATGAACTAATAATTCTTAACTCCCTCTTTCCCTTCTTCCTCACCTGTGTTTCTAAAGAAATATAAACAAACATCAAGTCTTAAGCCAGTCTTACCACCACTTTCAGAACCTTTGTTCTGTTTTTTTTTGTCCCATCCATTTTACAAAAAAATTCACAATCATATGCTAGAAAATATTTATTTTATACAAAAAGAAGAGAGTAATTGAGGAGAGTGAAACAAAAAGATGTAAGTCATATAGAAAAAAACAGCAAAACTACTGGCATAAATCCTACACCATCAGTAATTATGCTAAGAGAAAAAAAGCCAGTTATAAAAGTTCACATCACATATTTATATTTAATGTCCAGACTAGGCAAATCTATGGAGGAAGAAAGTAGACTGAGGCTGCCTAGGGTCGGAGGAGGGAGGGAGATGAAGAGTCACTGCT
The DNA here is from genome assembly GCF_002007445.2 of Ailuropoda melanoleuca. Classification (NCBI taxonomy): domain Eukaryota; kingdom Metazoa; phylum Chordata; class Mammalia; order Carnivora; family Ursidae; genus Ailuropoda; species Ailuropoda melanoleuca. The sequence continues at coordinate 18,381,228 of NC_048236.1, forward strand.
AATGGGTACAGAGTTTCTTCTAGGGTGACGGAATGTTCTTAAATAAGGTTGTAATGATGGTTGCTCAAATCTGTGAATATGCTAAAATCTGATGAATCGTATAAACAAGTGAATTTTATAATATATGAATATATTATTCATTATTATATATTCATATAATATAGAATGTATAATATATATTACATAATATAATAATATATAATATAATGTATTAATATATATTATATAATATATAATATAATATTCATATAATATATGAATTATATCTCAATAAAGCTATTAAAATATAATAGCGTAATACTATCTTTTTAATAATATTAACTGATATTCCTGTTAAACCTTAGTTAATCTCCATTAGGTCAATCCACTAATTTGTTAAGGGAAGAATAGATACCATATACAATTAAGAATTCAATTGATCAGGGTTATTGGCCTATAATCTTATTTTCTTGTAGTGTCCTTATCTGACTTTGGTATCAAGGTAATGCTCACCTTTTAATTTGGGAGTGTTTCCTCCTCTTCATTTTTCTTTTTTTCTTTTGGAAGTGTTTGAGAAGGATTCTTCTTTAAATGTTCAGTAGAAGTCACCATGAAAGCAGCTAGTCCTAGGCTTTTCTTTGGTGGGAGGTTTTTGATTACTGATTCATTCTCTTTACTTATTATTGGTTTATTCAAATGTTCTATTTCTTTATGATTCAGTCTTGGTAAGTTGTGTGTTTCTAGAAATTTATCCATTTTTTTTCTAAGTTATCCAATCTGTCCGCATGTAATTGTTCATAGTAATCTCTTATGACCCTTGTATGTGCCTTCTGCAGACATGGGTGAAATTATTTTTTTAGCAAAGGTCTGAAGGGCTGAACTCCTGAGCTTGATAGTCATGGTAAATTTAGCAGCAGTGAAAGCTCAAGGGAATCCCTGAAGAGCAGGGTGGTGAGGTGAGCTTGAGAGGATGAGAGAATGATCTTACAATGAACAAGGAAAGAGAATAGACCACAATTTACATCAATCTTGGTCTCTCAGCAGAGGGTGGTACAATGGCAGAAAAGGGCAAACAGATCAAGCACTATGAGAAACTTCAATAGAAGCCAGAGAAACTCAGGTACAACACACAAATGAAACAATTTTCTCCAAGCCATGTTATTACATAAACCACCTCTAAACCTAGATGCCACACTGAAGTGAGGGGGGGGAATCCCAAAAGGAGAAACCCACCAAAACACAGATTATTTTTTTTTCCCAGAGGGTTGAACTTTGTTTATTGAAGAAATTGACATCTTTGAATCCTGAGTAAATAAAAAATACAAAATCAAAACACAGATTATTTAACACAAAAGAAGCTGGCATTTAATCTGGGAATAACCAACCACCTTATATCAACAATGACAATATCTTTAATAGTTAAGCTTATTTTACATTCTCGGCAGCAATAGTACCTTCAATGGTATGTTGAGATCAAATATAAAAGGAAGTTGCTTGTCTCCACATTTACATTTTTAGTACTGTATATTTTGATCCTGTACACAAACTTCAAGATGCTGACTTTCAGTTTAATGAAGAGCAGGCAAGCTTGGGACGCAACAATCCCCTACTTTTCCCTGCTGTGACACATTGCACAATACTGGGGAGTTCACTCAAGAATAATATAAATCTTTTGCTTTTAAGTGGAACAGCAAGTATTTATCAGGGAATGCATTCTAAAAGTTCAGTCTAGATCCTTGCCTGGTCATTTCCCCAATCCCATATCTTAATGCCATTGATAGGATTACAGTTTCCAAGAATATTTCTCCTGTGACAAGACATTTAGTTCAAATTTCAGATTAAAATATGGTACATAGTGGCCCAATAAATTAAACAGTCTCAAGTAAAAATGGTTAATGAAGTAAAAAGTTTGAAGAAAGCACAACACTAGTCAAGACTCAGAGGCTCCTAGGTCACACGATTACAGCCCTCTTCTTTAATATAAACAACTTTAGTCTCCCAGGTTGTCTTATTTTGTCATCACATTTTACAAAATTAAGTTTATTTTGGAAAATAGTAATAAATATGTATCTATAGCTTCTACTCAGAGTAAATAAAGGATAAAGATAACAGTTCAATGAAAATATTTCTAGTATTTGTATGTTTAAGGAGTTTTAACTCACTGATGAGGAACATAGAGTTAATGTAAGGTAAGACCTGAGACATGATTTAGGTAATATTTACAATAATAACAATCACTTAGTGGAAGCCTGGGTGGCTGAGTCGGTTAAGTGTCCACCTTCAGCTCAGGTCATGATCTCAGAGTTCTGGGATCCAGCCCCACATTGCTCCCTGCTTGGCGGGGAGTCTGCTTCTCCCTCTCCCTCTGCTCCTCCCCCTGCTCGTTCTCTCTTTCTCTCCCTCTCTCTCTCGCAAATAAATACATAAAATCCTTAAAAAAAATAGTAACAATCACTTAGAACTTAAAGCACACTAGGTACTATTTTAAGTGATTTATATGTGCAAACTCATTTTATCTTTACAAAAAACCTATGAGTGGTTATGGCTATTACCCCCATTTTTTAGGTGAGGAAATTGTGGTACAGGTTGGTTATGTCAGTAGGGGAGCCATGTTCTGTCCCAGACATCTGGCCCCAGATTCTACGAGTTCAATCACAGTGCATTGCTGCTCCTCATGTCTTTCAGTTTTTCAAAACTGTGTTTGTTGGTTTGTTTTCTAATGTAAGAAGTACCAGGTAATTTCATGTAAATAATCTTAAATTAAAAATCCATTTTGCTTTGTCTTTAATCTGAGTCACCTACCAGTTTAAAATCATAGGTTTTGATGAAAATTATTATTTCAGTTCTAGTGATTCTATTCAAGCAGCATATATACACAGCTTTTTAAAAAAAAAAAAGGCCCCAAATTAAGTCCTGGGAACTAACATTCACCCTTGTTTGGAAGTGCTCCAAAATGACTTTTTAAATAACCTTGAAAAAAGTTAGTTGTACCTCTAGGCATTCATTGGGTATTATCAGTCAGTGATTGCTTTCAGCAATTTCATGGCATAAATCCTCAACTAGAGTGATTGAAAGTAGTGAATTTAGGTTAAAGCCTAAAATTGAATCACATAGAAGCAGACAATTCCTATATCTTACCTGTATACAATAAAACTCTTCTTACATATGAAAAACATCATTATATTCTGAGGAATATTAAGTCACATTTAAATTCCCAAGAAAAAATGCTTTTCTGAATATCTTAGAGATTAAATTATTCAATAGACTTTACAGAGTATATTTGTGCCATCATAACATTGAAAATCAATATGCATTACTCACAAAATATACACTTGATAAAACATATTTAGCCATAGCAAATTTTAAGAGTTCTGAGCTCCCTTAAATCCATTAAACATATAAACCATCAAATGTCAAAGATGAAGCAACTGCATATTTTCTTTTAAAACAACAAGGGTGAAAAGCACATGTCATCCTTACTAAAATCTCTGCAACTAAGAAAATGAATTTATTTTAAACAAATGAGTTTTAATGGATGTATAAATCCAGATAATTTCCCTTTAGAGATATGCATAATATTTGATTCTGGTCTTCTCATCTATAACGTTTAGAGGATATAAGTTATTCAAAAACAAAAAGAATTCTCTCATCTAGCAAATATATAGTGAGAGCACGTGGTGGAAGACTGGCAGTCTGGAGGAGTTAAGCATTCAAGCAGATAAAAAGAAAAAAAAAAAATCCAGGCCTCATGGACTTTGAATTTTTGATAACAGAGCCGATGTGTGTCTATGAGTATAATACTTGTTTTAATGGAACTTTATAAAGGGTACAATGGGACAAAAAGGAAGGATCATTAGTAAAGACTACCCAGGGCAGTGCCTCTTCAACATAAGTGTCTCAAAATTAGTACAAGTCATTCGTATACAAAATGTTTTGAAAATAGGTCCATAAACACAAAATTCCTGATAGTTAAATTATCCACAAACTATGCTAAACTGCCATTACGCGTTTTTATTGGTAATCCTGTATCACTGTCTCTAATTCTTCAGCAGTCATTTCCTTTCTATGGCCATTCAGTAATTCTTCAATACCCTTCCCTGAAGAGATTGAAAAAGACTTTAGTCACTTATTTCATTCACAAAGTCTTGCATCTAAGATTCAATTAGGAAACAGCACAGTCCAAAAGTCTACCTAGCACTTTGGCAAATGCTGTCGGGAAGCAAGTGCTCATTCAGATATCTCTGACTATCCACCACATGTATTGTTCTGGTGTTTCTCACTTGTTTATTTACAATGCTTTTCTCTGACAGTGAGCAGCTTGGTTCCCATTATACACAATTTATTTACTTATTTGTTCAACCCTAGCATACAAGTAAAGTAGTTCCAGCCTTGCTAACCTTTACCTCTGTGAGAAACAAATTTACCCCAAAATACGGTATTTGTGTTCAGATTGTTTTTTGGCATTTACCTAACTGTACACAGTCAAAACTCTGTTTTTCAAAGTCATTTAGGTCAGCTCCATTTGTCCCTTCTTCATTTAGTTAAGGTTATGTCGTACATATGTAATGAAACTGGATTTATTTGTGGTAGTCGGCATCCTGTGACTGAACCCCCCAATACCCGGGTTAATTTTGCTTTTAATTTGTATAAAGTTTACTCTGGGGTGCCAGGGTGGCTCAGTCAGTTAAGCGTCTGCCTTCCACTCAGGTCATGATCCCAGGGTCCTGGGATTGAGCCCCACACTGGGCTCCCTGCTTCTCCCTCTCCTGTCCTCCCTGCTTGTGCTCTCTCTCTCTCATATAAATAATTTTTTCTTAAAGTTTACTCTGTACTATATATTTCTATTGATTTGACAAATGTATAGATTCATGTATCTACCATCTGAATACCACATACAGCAATTACATCAACCTAAAGATTCTCTGGAATGCCCCATTAGAAACAACCCATCCACAAGCTTCCTGGAAACCACTGATCTGCTTTCCTAATAGTTCTGCCTTTTCCGATGTCATATAGAAGGAATCATGCAGTATGTATCTTTTATGTCCAGTTTCTTTTACATAGCAAAATACATTTAAGTTTCATCAATGTGGTGCTAGTCCATAATTTGTTTCCTGTTATTGCTGAGCACTATACCATTGTATGGATGTACTAGAATTTGTTTATCCAGGCATCTTTTGAAAAGGATGTCGTTTGTTTCTAGTTTTTTGGTAAATATGAAAATAGGTACAAATGTGAAGTAGAGACATTTGCGTATAAGTTTTTGTCAAAATATAAGTATTCAATTCACTTGAGTAAATACTTCAGTGCTCGTTCATATGGTAAGTGTATGTTTAATTTATCATGAACTGCCCAATTATTTTTCAGGGGTTTACCATTTTGAATTCCCATCAGTCCCAGTGATGACACTTTTGGTTGCACTGACTCCTCACAAATATTCAGCATTGCTGTTTATTTGCTTTTTGTTTATTTCATTCTATCCATACTAATAGGTGAATGGTGATCACCACAGAGTATTAAGATCAATTTTTCTAACTTTTTATTTTAATATTATTTAAGGCTTTCACAAAAATTTTAAAATTATACAAAAAACTCCAGTACTTTATTGGAGTCACAAAATGTTTATATTTTGCTATATTTGCATTAATCTTTCCTCTTTATGTTTATCTATATTACATGTATTTATATTATATATTATCTATATCATATGCATTTCCCTTTTTTTTTTTTAGATTTTATTTATTCCTCTGAGAGAGAGCATAAGTGGGGGAAGGGGGAGGGGGAGAGGAACAAGCAGACTCCCACTTAGTGGGGAGCCTAGTACAGGGCTCAATTCCAGGACTCTGAGATCATCACCTGAGCTGAAGTCAGGTGCCCCATATGCATTTCTTTGTCGTGAACCATTTAACAGAAAGTTTGAAATATCATGACTATCTACCCTTAAGTAGAGCAGCATACATTTTCCAATAACAGTGTTATTCCTTACATTGTCACAGTAAAATTATCAAAATCAGTATTATTATTTAACTCACAACACATATTTGAATTTTGTCCATAGTCTCAATAAAATCCTTCACAGCTAGTTTCTTTTCTTTTATCTTGGTCCACATCAAATCAAAGCTCACATCCTGAATTTAGTTGTGATTATCTTTAGTCTGGAACAGTTATCTTTTTTTGGTCTTTCCAGACCTTGACATTTTGTATATTACAGCCCGGTAATTTTGTAAAAGGCCCATCAATTTTGTCTTATTTGATGTCATCATATGATGTAAATTCAGGTTTTATGTACCTTTGGAAGAAATACAAAAGAAGTGCTATGGTGTCCTCAGTGTACCATTTCAGGGGACATAATAAGGTCCTTTGTTCCAATATTGGTGATGGTATTTCAATAAAATCTTGTAATTTGTACCTTTGAATTTAACAAATAATTTTTGGAGAGTTATCTTAAGAGTATGTATACACCTTATCTTTTGTGAATGGTTCACCAATTATTTCCAATAACCATTGATGGTTTTCAACTCTACCATTACTTTCATATTTGTTAACTGATACTCTGCTATAATGAAGAAATTTCTCTTCATACCTCCCCAAGTGTTTGTCTATTTTTTCACTTGATCTTAGCCAAAAGGCCAAGAAGTGATTGTCTATTTTTCAACTATGTGGTTATGTAAGAACTGAGGCATCCATTATTATACTATTAAATGAATTATAATCCACTAACTATATTGTTTAATGTTCAAATTGTCTCATATTTGGCCTAAGTCTCATTTTTCTTTGAGTTATGCTTCATTATTAGTGCAAAAAGGTATTTATGGTTGGGGCACCTAAGTGGCTCAGTCATTGTGCATCTGCCTTCAGCTCAGGTCATGATCCCAGGGTCCTGGGATCGAGCCCTGCATCAAGCTTCCTGCTCGGCGGGAAGCCTGCTTCTCCCTCTCCCCCTGCCCCTGCTTGTGTTCCCTCTCTCGCGGTCTCTCTCTTTGTGTCAAATAAATAAATAAAATCTTAAAAAAAAAAGGTATTTATGGTTTAACTTATCTTTTCCCTTGGAATTTGTCTCTAAAAAGCTATGGTCCCTTTAAGTAGAGAATGATATTTACAAATAAAAATCTGGGTGATATGAGTGCTATGTATCAATGGACAAAGCTCAGAATTATGTGTGCATACATACACGTGTATATATATATACACACATACATGTACATTTTTCTGTATCTGTATATACAGATATACACACAGATGCATACACGCACACACACGTCAGGTTCAAGGTGATACATACAGTTTCACTCAATCATCCAACACCACGGGGCACATTCTAGGTTAGCATAATATAATGATGCATGCATGTATATAAATAGTTACATTTATGTTTCTATGTCTACTTATTAAGAACCATGAATTCATATTCATACCTCCAATTGCTAGCTAATACCACAGAGTGTCTTAGTTCTCCGTCCTTCCATATTTGTAAATTCCTTCACTACCTGTGATATCTAACTCCTATTATACTCAGTATATTTACTAATTTGCTCAAGACTATAATACACAGAAAAAAAAGTTTTAGAATTGCTAACCCAAACCAAAATTGCTAAGCAAAACTACTAATGAGAGATCAACTTAATCTTATTTTTTGCTAAAATTTACATTAAGAATAAATTATAAGTGTGCAGTAGATGGGTTTTTATAAATGTAAACTTTTTAATGCATACATACTCCTTTAAGATTTAGAACATTTCCATCGCCTCAGAAAATGTTCTGTTTCCCCTTGCCAAGAAACTCTGTCTCTGGAAACAACCACTTTTCTGATTTTTTTTTTCCTATTTGAGAAATAACATAAGTGAAATCTTATAATGCACTGTCCTTTCTGTCCACATCTTCAGGTTCAGCATACTGTCTGAAGTGTTCTTATGCATTAGCATTAGTAGTTTGATCCTTCCTATTGCTATGTGATAGCCCATTGCATGTACCTATCACTAGTTGTTTTATATCTTTTTATGTTGACAGACATTTGGCTTGTTTCTAGGTTTGAATTACTATAAGATTTTATAAACATTCCTGTAAATGCTTTTTATAAACAGCTATTTTCATTTCACTTGCTTATATACCTAGGATTCAATTGCTGTTCCTATGTTACGCGTATGTTTAACTTTAAAAGTAACTTCCAAACTGTTTCCCCAAATATTTTACATTTTATTTTCTATCAATAATTTTATTTTTTGAGAGACAGAGAGTGTGTGTGCATGTAGGGGGAGGGGCAAAAGGAGGGAGGGAGGGGGAGAGAGAGAGAGAGAGAATCTTAAGCAGGCTCCACACCCAGCTTGGAGCCCAAGGCAGGCTCAATCTCATGACCCTGAGATCATGAACCTGAGATTATGATCTGGGCTGAAATCAAGAGTCGGATGCTTAACTGAATGAGGCACCCAGGTGGCCCTATTTTCCATCAATAATTTTAAACCTCTATCATAAATGTATAAGAGTTCTATTTACTCCACATTTTCAGAAACATTTTTGTTATTTTAGACACTTAAGAGGAGTATCTACTTTTAGCTTTATTTTGCATTTCCTTGATGATGATGATATGAATTTTTTATTTGCTTATCCTCTTTTATGAATGTTGGTTCCAGTCATTTGCAAATTATTTTCAATGTTTTGTCTTATTTATATTGTTGAATATTCTGTTAGTCCTTTGCCAGATAGATATTTGCATATATTTTTCTCCCATGCCTATCTTGTTATTTTCTAATGGTATTTTTGGTGAGGAAAACTTTAAAATTTTTTGATTGCCTTTTTTTAAATTTTTATTTTGTTATATTAATCACCATACAGACATCCCCAGTTTTTGAAAATGTTTAAATTTGATTAGACTAAATTATCTTTTGTTTCTTTTATAGATATTGTTCTCTTTGCCTTTTCTAATAAACAAAAGCTTCCTCCTAAGTCCAAAAGAGCTTCTTCCATGTTTTCTCCTCAAAACTTTATGGTTTTAGCTTTTACATAAAGATTCATGACCATCTAAAACCAATGTTTTTTGTATGGTATGAGGCAGAAGTCAATACCACTTTTTCCCCACATAAATACCTATTTATTCCATTACCACATTTTGAAAACACTTTCATTTTCCTATTGAATTGCTTCAGATCTTTTGTTGAAAATAAATTGTATAAATGTGGTTCTACTTCTGGAATCTCATTTCACTTTCATTGATCACTTTTTCTTTCTTCCTTTCTCCCTCCCTCCCTTCCTCCCACTCTCTCCCCCTTCCTTCTTTCCTCCCTCATTCCCTCCCTTTCCTTTCTTTCTTCCCTCCATTCTAATAAAACATTCTTTTGATATGAAGTCAGATAGTATAACTTCTTCAGACTTTTCTTTTACCCAGATTATTTTTGCGATTTTAAGTTCATATATTCCTGTATTTTAAATCAACTTGTCAATTATTAAAAAAAACACTTCTTGCATTACAACAGGCATTACATTGTATTTATAGATCATTTTAAGCATATTCATTCTTCCAATGTATGATCAGGTTACATTTTCCATCTTTATAAATCTTTAATTTCTCTCAGCAATGTTTCATAGTTTTCTGCATAGACATTTTTCAATTTTAATTTATACCCTAAGTTTTTTATGCTTTTGTAACTTTCATAAAAGGACTTTTTAGAAAGTTTCATTTTATAATCTCACCATAAGCCAATGCTTATGCTCTTAGGGTCTTCTCTTAGAAGAGAGTGTGCATTTTGCATGTAGATGAAACGTAAATAATTTGTGGTCACATGGCAGACTATAGCAGAGAAAAATAACTATGACCCCCTTTCTCCAATCTGGATGAGCTCTGAATGTTTGCCTAATGAAACCCTGCAGAAGTGTTACTTTGTCAATTTTTTTGGCATAGATCCTAAGAGACTGGCAGTTTCTCACTCCTTCCTCTCAAAATACCTGCTCTAAGAGCAAGTTTTTTAATATCAGCACTAATGACATTTTCATCAAAACCTTCTTTGTTGTGTGGGGCTGTCCAGTTTAAGATGTTTTTATAGTATCCTTGACTCTGTGTTAGTTTGCCAGGGATTCATTACAAACTGGGTAGTTTAAACAGCAGAAATTTATTCTACTACAGTTCTGGAGGCAAGCAGTCCAAGATCAGAGTGTTGACAGGGTTGGTTCCTTCTAAGAAAGATAATTTATTTCATGTCTTTCTCCTAGCGTTTGGTGGTTAGCTGGCAATCACTGGCACACCACAGTTTGTAGAAGAGTCACCAGATCTCTGCCTTTATCTCTACACGGTGATCTTCAATGTGTGTCTGTGTCTGGATTTTCCCTTTCCGTAAAGACACCAGTCATACTGGATTAGGGGCTCATCTTACATCAATATTCTCCATCTTCACTATTTACATCTGAAATGACCCTACTGCCAAATAAGGTCACATTCTAAGGTACTGGAGATTAGGACTTTAACATATAAATTTTGGAAGGGCACAGTTCAACTCTTAACATAACCACTAGATGCCCCTCTTACCCCTACAAATAGCGCTAGGCTTTGCCAAATGTCCCCCAAAGGGGCAAAAGCATATTTACATGAGAACCCCTGAGCTAAGAAACCTGCTTTTTTTTTTTAAAAGACACTTTTCCAATGAAGACATACAAATGGCTAACAGACACATGAAAAAATGTTCAAAATCATTAGCTATCAGGGAAATTCAAATCAAAACCACATTGAGATACCACCTTACGCCAGTTAGAATGGCAAAAATGGACAAGGCAAAAAACAACAATTGTTGGAGAGGATGTGGAGAAAGGGGATCCCTCTTACACTGTTGGTGGGAATGCAAGTTGGTACAGCCACTTTGGAAAACAGGGTGGAGGTCCCTTAAAAAGTTAAAAATTGAGATACCTTATGATCCAGCAATTGCACTACTGGGTATTTACGCCAAAGTTACAGACATAGTGAAGAAAAGGGCCATATGCACCGCAATGTTCATAGCAGCGTTGTCCACAATAGCTAAATTGTGGAAGGAGCTGAGATGCCCTTCAACAGATGACTAGATTAAGATGATGTGGTCCATATATACAATGGAATATTACTCACTATCAGAAATAACAATTATCAACATTTGCAGCAACATGGACGGGACTGGAGGAGATTATGCTAAGTGAAATAAGTCAAGCAGAGAAAGACAATTATCATATGGTTTCACTCATTTATGGAACATAAGAAATAGCAGGGAGATCTGTAGGAGAAGGAAGGGAAGAATGAAGGGGGCATAAATAGAAGGGGGAATGAACCATGAGAGACTGTGGACTCTGGGAAACAAACTGAGGGCTTCAGAGGGGAGGGGGATGGGGGATTGGGATAGGCTGGTGATGGATCTTAAGGAGGGCACGTATTGCATGGTGCACTGGGTGTTATAGGCAAATAATGAATCATGGAACATTGCATCAAAAACTGGGGATGTACTGTATGGTGACTAATATAACAAAATAAAAATTATTTTAAAAATCTGATTACCCTTGTACTGCCACGTTATGAGGAAGCCTAAGGTAGGTATAAGGGGAGACACATGGAATCTGATTACCCTTGTACTGCCACGTTATGAGGAAGCCTAAGGTAGGTATAAGGGGAGACACATGGACAAGAGTGGACAGTCATCTCCAAATGACATAAAGGAATAATCAATGGCCATTTTAAGATATTATGTACTGTAGTCCAACCACTGGTCACTGTAACTCATATCACCAATGTGAAGAATATATTATTTTCACTCACAAATATCTTATCCCATTGGAATTGGCTTAAAATCTAGGCTGTCATTATTTAAACTAAGTTCAGATTAGAAGAGGCTACTCGATTATAGTTTCTTTGTTTCCTCATTTGAGTATAGCTTTTCTTTATTCAGAGACCTACACATTAAAAAAACCAAATTTTCTGCTCACCCATATTGTCAATATCCGAATAGAGGCAGAGACAAGAATACTACAAAGGACACACATCCAAAAGGGGGAGGAAAGGGAGGAAGAAACATAGTAAAGACTGGTCCGTAGTACTCCTGTGATCTCTACTCTGCTACCCATAAGTAATGGCCCATGTTTGCAGCTGAGTAACTTTCTCAGCTTGCTTCCTGACAGACCCAAACATTTCTTTGAAGTATTTCCTCTCTATGTTGGGGTGAGAGTTGGGTTATGTCCTTAAGGTTTTTAGAAGTACTTTGTCCAGCTGAGGGGGTCTATGTGCCATTGCTTTGACTTATTCTATTGTCTAAACACAGGGTTTTAAATCCATGCACCTTTGATCTTGCCCCTGAAGCTCAATTTCACTGGTAATATTCTGGATTTGATCATTGCCCTGAGTCCATTTTGAAAATCTGTTGCCAGCTGGAGAGTCTGGAAATAAAAATCATATTTATTTTCCAGCACAGCAGTCCTGAGTTAAAAATATGTTTTCTAAAATCTGGTTGAAAACAGTCTCATCGTTAGCTCATCTACTTCCTCTCCTATTTTATCGTAGACCACGAAATGAAGCTATTGGATAATTTCAACATTTTATCCTGGAATCTTCTGTGCCAAGTCTATGAAGTCACTGTGTATATTTTCTATCTTCCACATTAACACAGGCAAGAATCTTGTCAGTATTTGGTCAATACATACCATGATTCTAATTTCTCCAGCCTTTAGTAACAATTTTCTCATTGTTCTTCTAGATATCATTAAAATTGCTTCACTGTCCTTGCATTCTCTTCCCAAAATCATCCCAGTGCCGCATATATTAGGCTTCAGCTGTGAGAGCATCTCACTTCTAGATACTAATTTCTGTTTCAATTATCTTTATCTATGTAAAAACAACTAATGCACATAGAGACAGCAACAACCTATTATTATTTCTCTTGAATCTGTGTTTGATGGAGTGATCCTGCTGTCTTACATGTTAGCTGAAGCCACTGATGAATTGATCTTTTATTACTATGATCTTCACTTTCTACTCCTGGGCAGATATATATTTCTTTCTGATATAAATATAGCTTCATCACATTTTTACGCTTTTATAAAATAATATACATTTATCATTTTTTCAACTTATCTATGTCTTTATATTTAGGTGCCATTTCTTGAGACTAAATCAAGTTGGGTCCTGGTTTTTATACAGTTGGACAATGTGAAACTTACTTGAATTTTTTTTAATTCATTAACATTCAATTTAATTTTTCTTTGATTGGATTTATACACCATTTGACTTTTGTTTTCAATCTGTCCCTTGCTTTTTGCTTGTTTTTGGTTCTGTTTGATTTGGTTTTTGTGTCTATATATTTTTCTGTTTTCTTTTTCTTTAAATATTCTTATTGTTCTAATGGTTATAACCATAGCAATGCCTCTTTCCATTATTTTTTAAATTCTTGCTCTTTGGATTGCCATCTGTATAGTCTACTTACAATTAATTTGTACTATTTCACATAAAATATAAAAATACCACACTAATTTAGTTCCATTTACTCCATTTGCTATACTACTTTGCCATTGATATTATACTGACTTATAAGTCACACAATTCAGTGTTACAAAATTTGCTTCAAACAGTTGTATATATTTTAAAGAAATTAAGAGAAGAAATAGTATAGATTTCATATATTTCCCTAATTATTTCTCATTTTCAAGGCCTTCATGTCTTCTTATAAATCTGAGTTTCCACTTGCTGTTATTTCCTTAAGCTTGAAGTGCTTCCTTCAAGACATCTTACAGTGAAGGCATTCTGAGTATGAAATCTCTCCAGTAATATTTAATTTTATTCTTGAACTCTGATATTTCCCTTATTTTGATATTTGTCTTTAGATTCAATTTTCTTCCTCTAAATAATGATGTTATTAATTATAGCAGGAAATTGACACAGCTGAACTAAAACTCCCAGTGGTTTGGAAGCAGGGGAAACTGCCTAGTTCTTCATTGTTTCAGTGGTTACTTTCACTGGGAACCTTGGGTTTTTTCTCCATGGGTACCATTCAAGCAGTAACCACGGATTCGTGTAGTTTATATGAGATCTTGCTTTTCTACCATATTTCATTTCCTCCTTTATTGGATCACATCTACTATTTTGGAAGTCTCAAAGTACGTTCTTACACACTTGCAGTTTCCTACTATTGTTTCCACTGTCCATACAGTGCAGACTGAAGATGCCGTCTGGTAAAAAGCCATATAAACATAAATTTTTTCAATCAAGTTTCTTTCTTTTATGAGTTGACTCCTCTCCAATTTCTTCCTGATTCTGGTCACCCATTGGGGCCTTCAAAGAGTTGTTTTTATAATCCATTCAGAGTTTACAACTGTCATCTGAGGAATAGCTTGTCTATATGCTGTTCCACTGTTACTAGAAGTCACTAGGATTAATTTCTACCTCTTTTTTGTGTAAGTTCTCCTACATCCAGTTTATCCCAGATCTCAGAAAACTCTGGTAATTGCCAAAGTAAAATATTCACTGTGCAGTTTCTTCTAATTCCTTTATTCCCATTCAGCAGCTCTATGCTTCCCCATGAACTAACCTCTCACTGCTATTATCGTCCCAATCTTGTCATACTACATACCTTTCACAATTAACAACCTTCCAATATTATTTATTAAACATACCTTATACCTTCTTGATCCATTAAAACCTTCTCCAATGTAGTTACATCATATTGCTTTTAGCCCTCTGAAGAGCAACTTATTTTCCTGTATCGCTGAAAATTCAGGGTTAAGAAGTGGGACTGAATTACCCTTATTACTCACTGGCACACATAAACATATCATTTTCTCTGTATTTCCTCAATTCCCAGTTAATCCAACTCTATTTTTCTCTGTGCCTCCTTTTCAGCTATTGAGCACTGATGGAGAAAGATCACACAGATTCGAAGACTGATGCCAACATAAATTTATGATCTCTATCTTTGATCAAATTTCAATCTTGCCTAATTTTTCACAACTAAAATCTTTTTTTTTTTTTTGAGAAGAGAGACAGAACCTTAGTAGTATCAGCACTGGTATAGTGAGAAATTTATTGGTTCAAGCAGCAAAACATAGGAACGGAAAAAGTGTGAGGTACAGGCACATTAGGCACTGGAACTCTGTCATGTTTGTCTGTTTCTCTTTAGCTCTCCATATTATCTTTCTGCTTCTCTCTATACTTCTTCAAACGGTTGTCCCTAAGTTAAGTAATTTTTTTGCCAATAGTTGTGGACCCACATTCCACATTTTGAATGTCAAACAGTGTGAGCAACATTTTCTTAAATTTCTCATTCTAAATCCCAAGAATGGTCTCTGACTCTGGTTTAGGGTAGAGGCCAACTCTAGTCAAAGTAGCAGCTCCTAAAGAACAATGTGGTTAGAAGGCTCACTTTCAAAGATCAATGTATCATCAGCATGTAGGAAAATGGATAGTCAACTAAATGTGAAACAGTTTACACTCTCCCTTAATTCTCAATTACGCTACTGTTCCTATCACTCATAGAAAACAGCCACACGTTTGAGTTCTAGCAAAAGCAGATGTCATCAGATCTCTCCCAAATTCCTGCCAAAATCTCTAAAGTGTTATCTATATCACCATCCATCTTTTCCATTTGGTTAATTTCTTTTAAAATAATGACAGATCTGTCCCTTCTCCTGTCTATAGCTAATGTTGTCACCATATTTCTAGATCTTTGTCTCACCACATTCTACTGCCCTCTCTTTGTTAACTATTCTGTTTCCTGTAGGTTTAGTCTCTACTGTTGTGCTAACATCATCCCATAAGTACACAAAAATTAACAGGTGTGATCGGATCCTGGCAGGAATGAGATGGTGCTCTCCAAACAAGAAATTTGAAGAGATTTTAATATGAGACTATTTACAAGTGTGTGACAGGTATACTAAGACCACAAGGGACATAGTGTGGTCTTTATGCCATTCAGTGTGAAGGGGTTGAGTGAGTGGTACTGGAACCTGAGACAGAAACGCTATGTGGAGAGCACCACCTTAGAGAAGATGTGATGATCACTAAAAGGACACAACCAACCAGTGGTAATCCACAAAGAGAAGTGAGGGAATAATCATCTTGTGTCCTCCTCCTTTCCTCTTATTTCACACTGGGCAAACCCAAAAGAAGGCAGAAGATACATATATGTAGTATGATTCAGCTTCTTAGACATAAAGAAGATCTGGAAGGGCAAATGGAAGATATCCATGTACCTCATGACCCACTCAAAATTTCAGAGATAAAAATATATTTTGTCTCTCATTTCTCCCCTTTGGACTTACATCTCCTTTCCCCTTACCAGTCATATATTCTCAAGGAGTAGTCTAGTCTTGCTATCTGCATGTTCTCATTTCATCTCTATACCCCCACCCCTCATTCAACACCAACATCAATAACTAAACTTTTTTAATGAAACTTTTCTTATGAAAGTCTTCAAAGCCTCTCCAATAATTATTTTTCTAGACCATATTGACAGCAAATTGTACTGGACTGTCCAGCAATATTTGATACTTTCTTAGCAGTTCTTCCTAATAGAAACACTCTTCTCTTGCTTTTCCTATTGCCTCACATTATGTATTCCCTTCTCTATCATTTCTTTATACTTTAGGTTTCCTCAGTGCCTATCCCAAGCATTCTTTCCTTGTCATTCTATATATTTCTTCCCAACTCATGTTTTCGTAAACTATAGTCTTTCCATTCTCTCTTATGCATTACACACACATACCAGGATTATTTAAGGGAAACTTCTACTTTAATAATTTATAATCTGACAAACTCAGAATGTTTGAAGTTCTGCTGATTTCTCTCTTCATTAAACATGCGGCTTCTACCTCTGTGGCCCCAGAGCAATAACTCCTTTTATCTACCCTGGGAATCTGAGTATAATTCTCTTCTTTTCCTCACTTCATCCATCTAGACATCATTAAAGCCTATCCTGTGTGGTTTGTCACCTCTCTTCTGAAATTGTCCAGTTACCTCAAACCTTGTTTCCATATCTGTGCTTTAGACAATAGCTTGATTATTGCAAGCACCTAATTTGTTCTCTTCTTCTAGTATATAACCCTTCTATAAGGGAAAAAGAAGTTCTACTTTACAGTTTAGAGTAACTCTCAAAATGTACATTTGATTATTTTTTTTCACTGATTAATGACTTGTTATTGGCCCTAATATTCCTTAGATGACATTTCTGATTTGGACTGTGCTTAATACTCCAACCTTATTGCCCTCAGGATAAATTTTGGCTACACTGAATATCTTTGAGCCCTTCAAATTCCCATGCTTTCTTTTGCTTCAGCTCACTCTGTTTATTTTATTTTAAATTTCTTCCTGGAGCATTCATTGTACTAAGATATGCATAGCAGTTTAGAAATCATCAAGATGTAGTTCTTTCAACTTGAAGGGGAAAGTCCATTTTTCTCTACATGCTGGGGAAGAGGTCATTGATACATGTGGACAGATTCAATCAACCTAAAAAGCATATATAGTGAAAAGGTAAAAGAGTTGAGTACAAGATGCTGAATAATACCAGAAATTAAAGGTGAGTAATATCCTAGAAACCAAGGAAGGTAAGAATTAAAAAAAAAAAAAGTGTAATCATTTTCCAATTCTACAGAGTTCAAATTATTATGAATACATTGTAAGCTAATCCTTCTCTGTAAATTTCAACTTAATTATATGTTCCCTAATTGTTGGAGTGTCAAAGGTACATTATTTCCTGTTGGTAACGTAAATCAAAACTGATTAGTATAAAATGTAGGTTATAGTTAAGCATTTCTCTGAATCTGCCAGACCTGTCATCCTATCATTGCACATACTGGATTACCCAGATGGAAGTATCTCTACAATATCTCTTTGATTAAACTCAATAGCATGTTCAATATAATATGTTCACACTTATAGTCTATGACAGTATTTTTTCATTTGATATGCTATTTTTACAGAAAATATCAAATATAATTGCCCACACAAATGTAGCCTATAAGTTATAAAGAAAAAAGGTAGGGGCTATGAAACTGATAAATAACAGTTGTGATTCATTAGTAAGAAATACAACTGAAATCATACAATTAAATAAATATTTGACCAAGATATTAAATACTGAAGAATTCTAAAAACAGAGAAAGAAAATAGAAGAAATATGCAGAATTAATTCCTTTTATAAATAGTATAAAGAAATATACTTATCCACTACTCAGGTTCCCTTTATTCTTGCTGTCTAAAAGGCCACAGCATCTAAGTATTTGTATCAGACTAAAAGTAATGACTTAATCTCCAAGAAGCTGAACATAATTCTCATTTTCAAACCAACATGTATTTCATGCTTCTGCTTTAAATCGCTATGAGAACAAATAGGAGACTGTTAAACGAATATTTTTTTCTATTGTACTGTTGTTATGAATTCAGTTCTTTACAGTTAGCACAATTTATTTGACCTCTCCAAATATAATACTCATATTATTTTCATTAAATTCATTAAATAAGATTGACTTTTTGTTAATATACTCAACTGATCTGTAGTTGAGTTGAAGCAATCTTCCAGCCAAAATATTTTGTTCTCCAAGAATGTTTAGTATAGCTATAGATTGACTAGACTGCATCATTTAATTACAGAAACTATAGCTCCCCACTGTAGCTCAAACCAAGAATGACTGAGATATGGCCTGTGAAGGCTGGAAAACTAATTGCTCCATTATCTGTACTCTAGTCTTTTTCACTTCACAAGCACTTAAATATATGTACTTAAATCTGCTTTCTAATTACAAGTTCCCATAACAGAGGGTCCTATCCAGAAAACAGCGACATTATTCTAGCTTTCAACACCCTTAAGCATTTTTATTTTGCTGAGTTTTCTTTCTTCTATGTTTACTTTCTTTTGCAAACATGTTTAATGGCTAATTACCATTTCTGCTCTTTTATCATAATTGCTACACATTTAGGGACATGTGTCATTAAAGCTTCAGCAGATAAGATATTTGCTCAAACAATATTTCTATTCTATTTGCACATATGTAGCCTTATTAAAATAACATTCTTATTAGTTTAAGCACTTACTTTCTTGAGAAACAAACAGTAATTTACATCAAAGCCCTGTCTTCTTTGTATTTTATATTTTAGAAGAAAAGATAACAACTTAATTTTCACCACCAAAATATGATAAAAATACAGACTACTGCTTTAACAATGATAAATGCAAAACTATTTTCTTTCTGAATTCCTTCATTTAATGAAATTCAATATGCAAGTGGTTCATTTTATGAATTATACAATCAACAGTTTTGTTAGTTACTAGTAAATATACACTTAAGATTTTAGACTTATCAATCATACTTTACTATAGAGAACTGCACTAACTTAATATAGATCAGAGTATCACTAATGCGTAATAGACACTTTCAGAGTTGCGGTCTTCTTCAGCTACTAGGAAAACACTCCAAATTCTGTAGTGGACTACCTCTTTAAGTGCTTTCCTGGCAAAGAGAGTCCTAGCTGAATCTGCCAGCAGCAATTTTCATTATAGGTGGTCATCATCATCTTTTCTTTACTGCAATTACATTTTGTGGATATATTTTTGGAATTTAAAATTGCTGATTGGGTAAGGGCTACATTATTAATTGGCACTGGTTATATATATTTTTTCTACTCCCTGTACTTTTTAGTTTTATTTTTTTAGATTTATTTTTAAATTCAAGTTTTTATTTAAATTCTAGTTAGGGTAACGTATATCATTATATTTTTAAATAAAGAATAATAATTAGAATTTATAAAATAGGGACTCATACACAATTGCATGCAATTCTGGAAGGAAGATGAGTAAGTATATTTAATCCTAGTTTTGTGTGTGTGTGTGTGTGTGTGTGTATGTATGTGCATGATTAATAATTTTCTTTTTGTTTCATACATAGGAAATTTACACTTTGAGGCATTATTTATTACCATTTAACCCACACATGGAAACACAAAAAATTAATACTTAGTACATTTTGCACGGCAAGATAAATTATTATTACTGAATTCTTTTGGGAAGCGTTGCACACAGAGGGCTTTAGTAGAGGGTGCTTAAGCAATGATTGGCTGTGACAACAGACTGGTTAATGACACTAGTGCTCATTGTGAATGACTGATCTGTATCACCTTCTTTTACTTAGAATATAAAATAGTGGTATCCAAACATGTAGAACATGTATCTAGTCCATATCTTGCTTTCTTACGTGAAAAAGCATTAGGTTTTCTTGACAGAAATCATAATAATTACCCCTATTAGGGATGGTGAAAACCAATTTGTATTTATTAAAATATTCTGTTCATTGCTGAAGAAAGATTCAGTTTATAGTAAACAGAAAACAAAATAAGAATGCCCTTTCTATCTGAAGGAAATGCATTTTTGTTGTTTATTTGCTAAATTTAGTTCCTAAGACTAGAACTTGGAAGGGAGCCTAGATTAAATCAAAACCAGCCACTAGCTACCTCCAGTGGATGAACACCTCATGGAAAAACAATTGCTGTGTTAAGGAATTTATTATCCATATTTATTTGTTCTTTTTAAAAAAAGAAGAAGATTCTACAGATTTCAAGGGATACATAGCATTAATAACATGTGAAACCTATGCTATTTGGGGAGCATCTGTAATTATAATGCTAGAAACTAACATGCATAAAAACACTGCATTATTCAGCTCTCCAGAAGTAATTATACAAAGATTTTTCTAATTATTTCTATTGTTCCCATAAGTAGACTATATAATCACAACCTACTTTTAGGATAAATTCCTTTCTCTGGTGTATGCTTTAATAAGTTATAACTAGCAACGAAATATAACTTCTACAAGTGGCAAAATGTTTGAACTAGGGTATATTCTTGAACACTCAAAGCACTATATATTACAAAGCCACATATTTGGTAAATGGTAACTGTACATATTCTTTAAATTAAAAAAAAAAAACGGGGGGCTTATAATTTATAAGTTCCCAAACGTGTATTATTTCTCTGGCATCAATTTTACTGATAATGAAAAATCATGATATTAATCTAATACAGTAAAGCAGAATTACACATTTCCTATAAAAAGCAAGATTTTGTATATTACTTTAAAAATATATATATTACTGCTGATAAAGAACCAATAAATAAAACTTGGACTATGCCAACAGAAAGCCACAACAAGTAGCTTATAAAATTTTCTATACCAAGAGTCAGCAAATGTTTTCTGAAAGAGCCAGACAATAAATAATTCAGGTTTTGCAGGCAAAGAGCACATATACTCTTGAAGTTGCAGCTGAAACAGCCATCAACAGTACGCAACTGAATGAGTGTGGTGGTGCTTGTGAGAAACACAAAATAGGAAGAGGCCTGGATTTTCCCACATGGGGGGACATAGTTTGTTAAATAACAAAATAACTAACCTAACTGAATTAATGAATCAACTAAATATTTTTAAAACTTAATCTTATGATTCCATTTTGCTGAAGTTTCATTGTTTCTCTATATTTCTTTTTGAAACACTGCAAATTTGCTAACAATCTTAAACTTATCGGAGAATGAACAATTACAGTCTTTAAATTTTTTTACAGTCTTTAAATTTTTTAAAAATTAATTTATTAGAGAAAGAGAAACTGAGAGTGAGAGGGAGAAGCAGGCTCCCCGCTGAACAGAGAGACCGACATGGGGCTCAATCCCAGGACCTTGAGATCAGGACCTGAGCTGAAGGCAGATGCTTAACTGAACTGAGCCACCCAGGTGCCCCAAGAATTTCAAATTTAAAAGAACAAATTATATGTACATTTCCTACAGAAATGATTCGTAACTGTATTACACAGACATGCTTTTCAAAAAATATATTTATTCATGGCATTTTAAAAATCAATTCCAATGAAATTTTCAAGGAAGGGTTTTTGAGCACTAGAGGGGTAATTTTTAGGATAAATAATGTTACCTGCTACAAAGAAAAAAAAAAAACACACACTTGTAATCTTAGTGGCTTACCACAATAAAAACTTTTATGTTTTTTGCTCACTCAGTACAATAAGGATACTTCTGACCCATGGACATCTTTCTACATGATTGAGGGACCTTTTCTATCTTCTGATTGAGGGTGCTTTTCTGTCTTCTGGTTCTTCTTTAATCTAGTTTTTTAGACATCTCACTTCGAACAAGAAGTGAACAATGAACATAAGGGTGTATACATCTCTTTGTATTAGTGTTTTCATTTTCTTTGGATAAATACCCAGTTGTAGAACTGATGGACCATATGGTAGTTTTATTTTTACATTTTTGAGGAATTTTCATACTGTTTTCCATAGAGGCTGTACCAAATTACATTCCCACCAACAGTGCAAGAGGGCTCACTTTTCTCCTCATCCTTTTCAACACTTGTTATTTCTTATCTGTTTGATACTAGCCAATCTGACAGGTGTGAGTATGTCTCATTGTGGTTTTGATTTGCTTTTCCCTAATGATGAGTGATATTGAGCATCTTTTCATGGGTCTGTTGGCCATCTGTATGTCTTCTTTGGAAAAGTGACTCTTCAGGTCCTCTGCCCATTTTTTAACTGCATTTTTTGTTTTCTTGGTGTTGAGCTGTATGATTTCTTTATATATTTTGGATATTAACATCTTAAGATAGTTTGCAAATATCTTCTCCCATTCAGTAGTTTGCCTTTTCATTTTGTTGATGACTTCCTTCAGGAAAACTGACCAACTACATGCAAAATAATTCTTATACAACATACAAAAGTAAACTCAAAATGAATTAAAGACCTAAAACTAAGACCTGAAGCCATAAAATTATTAAAAGGAAAATAGACAGTAAACCCTTAGACATCAGTCTTAGGAATATGTTTTTGGATCCATCTCCTCTGGCAAGGATGATAATAACAAAAATAAAAAATTGTGATTATAGTAAACTAAAAACCTTTTGCACAGACTTTCCTTGTTTTGGATGACCTTGATAGTTTTAAGGAGTACTAGTCAGGTATTTTGTAGAACTGGTATTTGTTTGATGATTTTGTCATGATTAAACTGGGGTATGTGTTTTTAAGAAAAAAATCACTAAGAAAAAGTGTCATTCTCATTACTTCATATCAAGTATCTATGATATTAACATGATTTGGCACTGGTGATGTTAACTTTGATCATCTGACTTAGGTGGTGTTTGTCAGATTTCTCCACTGTAAAGTTACTCTCCTCCAACCCCCATTTCCATGCTGTGCGCCTTGGAAAACAGTCACTAGGTGCAGCCCAAACTTAAGAGGTGAGAAGTTATTTCTCCTTGAGTGTAAAGTATCTACATCAATTATTTGGAATTATTCTGTATAAAAGATGTGTCTAATATTCCTACTTATTTATTTAACGATCATTTATTTTTCTCAGTATGGACTCATGGATATTTGTTTTATATTTTGGGTAATAATTCATTACTCCTTTATTTTCTTGCTTAAATTATTCTAGCTTTGGCAGCTGGCCTATGTGTCCCTTTGACATACTCTCATGGTTTTCGTTTTTGAGTACCACATTGCTTTCTGGCATTACAAGCTCTCCACACTCACTTATATATTTGTATTTTAATCCAAGAATCAGCTAGATCTCTAAAGAGATCTGGATCCTTTTATTGGAGAATGATATGAGAAACTAAGATCTGTACTGGTCAAACTTGTTATTTTTAAAATTAAATCTATTTTTTTTTTACATTGCTGGGATTGCTTAGATAATTTTCTATGTACCTTTAAAGATGTATAATTAAATAAATATGTACCAAGTCCTATCTAACCAAACGTTAGAAAATAGTGCCTACTTCATGGTTTTTACATATATATATGATAGAAAATTATTTAAAATTACAATTAAACACTTGATGATTATTAATTTCTGGCAGGTGATATAGTATTTCTATGACTTATTTCATTAAATCTATATTCAAATCAATGAGGTAAGTATATTCTTATCTCTATTTAACAGAGAAGTGAACTATAACTTAGTGAGTTTATACAGATAGAAAATATTTGAAATTTGTCAGCAGTCATTTTTTCATTAATAGGCAGATTCAAGAAAATTAAGTACAACATTTAAAAATAACTAAATTGATTGTATTTAGTTGAATATTGCGGTGGTTAATTTTATGTGTCAACCCGACTAGGCCACAGGTGCCCAGACAAACATTATTTCCAGGTGTGTCTGTGAGGGTGTCTCCTGGTGATATCAGGGTACTGGTCAAACTTGTTATTTTTAAAATTAAAATTTTTTTTTAAATTTACATTGCTGGGATTGCTTAGATAACATTCTATGTACCTTTAAAGATGTATAATTAAATAAATATGTACCAAGTCCTATCTAACCAAATGTTAGAAAATAGTGCCTACTTCATGGTTTTTACATATACATGTGATAGAAAATTATTTAAAATTACAATTAAACACTTAATGATTATTAATTTCTGGCAGGTGATATAGTATTTCTATGACTTATTTCATTAAATCTATATTCAAATCAATGAGGTAAGTATATTCTTATCTCTATTTAACAGAGAAGTGAACTATAACTTAGTGAGTTTATACAGATAGAAAATATTTGAAATTTGTCAGCAGTCATTTTTTCATTAATAGGCAGATTCAAGAAAATTAAGTACAACATTTAAAAATATCTAAATTGATTGTATTTAGTTGAATATTGCGGTGGTTAACTTTATGTGTCAACCTGACTAGGCCACAGGTGCCCAGACAAACATTATTTCCAGGTGTGTCTGTGAGGGTGTCTCCTGGTGATATCAGCATTTGGATCAGTAGACTCAGTAGCTTGCCCTTCCCAAACTGGGCAGGCATCAGCCAATCTGTTGAGGACATGAGTAGCACAAAAACTAAAGAAAGGGAGGACTTGCTCCTTTTCTGCCTACCTGCTGAGCTGGGGTGTTGATTTTCTCCTATCCTTGGACTAGGATTTATACCATCCACTCCCCTGGTTCTCATGCCTTTGGATTTAAGACTAGAATTGTATCATTGGCTCTCCTGGGTCTCTGGCTAACAGACAGCAGATCATGAAACTTCTCAACCTCCATAATTATGTGAGCCAATTCCTCATAATGAATTGCTATAATACATAGATAGATATAGATATATCTCCCATTGGTTCTGTTTCTCTGGAAAACCCTGGCTAATTTAGTTTTCAAATTCCATAGCTTAGAAAAAGATATTGAAGTCTAAAGAAGTATTCAATGATTTACTTTTTATGTACTAGCTTGCAGAATAATTTACAAATAATAGTTTAGTGAAAGAAAGAAAGAAAGAAAGAAAGAAAGAAAGAAAGAAAGAAAGAAAAGAAAGAAAGAAAAAGGAAGGAAGGAAGGAAGGGAGGGAGGGAGGGAGGGAAAATCTGTCAATTTCATGAGAAATTGAATTAAAAGGAAAAAGTATTTAAAATATAACATGACAGACTGGTAATAAATTCCTTACTTTTCATTTTATCATTTGGTTGTTATCGGTGGCTTTCCCAATAGAAAAATAAGAAACTCATCTGTTTTAGTGGTTGTATAAACTAAGCTCATTTCACTCTAGTTTCTGCCTAAGGGATAATTGGTTGGTCACTTTAGAAGCTGACTTTAAGAAAATGAAGGACTAATAATGCTGTTGAAAGGCTAAAACGAGTTCAGATAAGAGACAGAAATGCTTTTTAAAGTTAATTAAGTTTGCTTTTCCTTCTCCCTTGGTGTTCATTACCTTTAAATGGAGCCACACAATGGCAGAAGTAATTACCAGGTTGGTCAATGCAGGTAGCTCCATTCTTGCATGGATGTGAAGCACACAAATCTGCATTTATTTATATCTTGAACCTTTGAAAAAAATAATAAAAAATATTTCAAGTTTTAATAAGGTAACCAGGTGCCAGGTCATAATTCTTAAATTTGCCCAAATCTTTTAATCAATTTGGGGTGATATCTAAAGCTAAACTCCTGAGATAAAAATGTTACATATTTAGTGTCAGAATCCATTCATTTCACCTTATTACAAACTGTAACAACTTCTCTTGGAATTACTAAATGCAGACTAATCTCCTCTGAATTGGTAGGTATTCAAAGGCTGCTTAGATGTGAAATAATTGATCTTCTTGCTTTGGATTCCAGAGACAGAATAGATGTTTCAAGTTACTGGGGTACAAATCAAATGTTAATCTAAGGAAAATAAAAAAGGAACAGGAAGGAAATAGTGAATCAGTAGCATCCTGATGTATGTCCCCCAGGGCTAAATGTATTTTACAAGGCACAGTTGTCAAGTGTTACTCACCAATAAAGTCAGGGGGGCAAGCATTGGAATTTATCCATGAACTCTGCAGATGTAGTGTTATGGAAGCAGGATGATGAGTCACATTTCTTTTTATTAATTTCATAAAGCAGGTCCATATGGAAAGAAAATAAATCAGAAGTATTCATTAACTATATAGTTTTAACATTTTCTTTCTTTTTTCTTTTTTTTTACAGTAATCTCTATGCCCAAGGTGGGACTGAAACTCACAACCCCGAGATCAAGAGTGGCATGCTCTATGGACTGAGCCAGCCAGGCACCCCTTAACATTTTCTTTTAACTAGTTCTGCAGTGCAGATTTCCCATGAATGTTCCACTTAGAACTGTGTTTCTAAAGCTGACTTTCGTACTATGTCACCTGGATTGTTTGTTAATTTGCAAAGTACTGAAAACATGGCCTAAACTGACTCTGAATTGATTCTCAACTTTGTGATAACTATTTTTTTGACAATTTTGAATAAGAATAGAAACATTTGCATTGACAAGTATGTAACACATGGTATTCACAAATTAGATGAATGGAAATCTTTTTAATATTCTTAAATGTTTTTCTCTAAAATGGTGAAATGAATCTGGGCTGGAGAAAAACTAATGTACTAGATATCTAAGTAGGAAAAAGTTATTTAGTTTAGTTATTTCTAACTAAATAGAAAATCTATTTGTATTATTATGATTACTATCAAAATATGAAGTGAAAACATGACATCAGAACATCAAGTTAAACTGAGGAAAAAGTGAAAATTAAAAATAATACATGAGTGAATAAATACTTTGTTTAAACCTTGAAATTATTTATTTGGTAATTTTCCTTATGAATCAATGTTGTGAGGAAAAAAATGGCACATTTAAAAACCTTGACTTGTTCCTTATAGTTGGGGATGTGCAAAAATTCATTTCTTGTAAAAGACCTTGCTTTTTGCTCTGTGTCATATAATTTTAAGAGATTATCTTGAGTTTTTGTTGATGATAAATAGTACATTAAGTTTTAGTAAGAGGCCACACAGTTACTGAAGATGATCATTCTTAAGGTTAACCACATAAAATCAGTTTCTCAGCTTTAACAGGAAAAAAACCCAGCTGCTTCATTCATGGTTTTCAAAACAAATATGACTTTCTTACTGCTTAAAGATTACAAAGTGCTTTATTTTTTAATCAATCATTCACAGAAGTAGAATTAGGAACAGTTTTGGGAAGATAGATTTCGGACATTTTGGCTTGTAATGATGGCAGTTTAATAGTATTTGCTTGCATATAAAGTATTGAGAGTCTTACTACTTTTTCCGATCTCAGGGGGAAAAAAAAAAAGTCTATTATTAGAGTTTCCTCCTAATGTAAAAAACCATAAATATTTAAAAACATAAACAGCTCTTTATCGAAATAAATGATATATATTGACAAGGGCTATTGTAAGAGTTACCACAGTAACAGAATGAAATGTGGTATAAAAAGAAATATTACAAGTTTTAAATATAAGTATAATGGGGGGTCCCTGGGGGATGCAGTTGGTTAAGAGCCAGATTCTAGGTTTCGGCTCAAGTTGTGATCTCAGGGTCCTGAGATCAAGCCCCACAGCGGCCACCTCCGTGCTCAATTTTGTTTTGCATGGAGTCTACCCAAGATTCTCTCTCTCTTTCTCTCTCTCTGTACTGCTCCCCGACTCGCATGTGCATGCTCTCTCTCTCAAATAAATAAATCTTAAAAAAATAATAAACGTAAGTGTAATGACTATATAGTTGATAAATAAAAAAAAATCTAGTTTATTTACAAAAGCAAAATATTATCTCAACACGAAATATATCTGTTTCTGTGATTATGTGAANCCGACTCGCATGTGCATGCTCTCTCTCTCAAATAAATAAATCTTAAAAAAATAATAAACGTAAGTGTAATGAATTTATAGTTGATAAATAAAAAAAAATCTAGTTTATTTACAAAAGCAAAATATCTCAACACGAAATATATCTGTTTCTGTGATTATGTGAAGATGTAGTAAAATAATCCAAACAGATATTATATATTCAAATGTTCTCCTGGAAAAAGAAATTAATGTGTATGTCTACTAGATGAATTGTATCTTCTAAAAATAAGGAGTTACTTCCACCTCAAATTAACCTTCAGGTATCACAGTTTTGGTTAGCATGTGTGCTACCTTGAAATCCATTCTGACACAGGCACCTAAAGGTGCTGTAAAGATCAACACAAGTGCCCCCGTTTGCACAGGCATCACTTAGGCACTCATCTACCTCAATCTCACAGTTATTACTTAGAAACAAGCAAAGGATTCACTTCATTATAAATGTGTCATTGGTACAACTTGCAACTAAGTCTAGGATTATGTTCAGAGTATATGAGATTTTCAACTAGTCTGCAAAAAATCAACATACTGCCTAATGCTATCAACTAGGTATTTATTCTTTCTGTTTTTGTTTTGATACGACTACAACTGTGGCTTTATTCTCATCTCAGTGAACCTAGGAGAATTCAAAATTTACATTATTTCCTTAAAATTAAACACATACATGACTGTTTATATAGGATTGTATAATGTTAACCAAATTGACTTTCTTTGATGCCTTTCCTTCAAAAACAGTCCATTATATATGAGTCCTTCCTGCAGTTCTTTAAAAACAAAACAAAAACCATAACTAAAAACTTCTCAGCTCCCTGTTTCTTTAAATTACTGTTGGCTTGCAAATTGGCCCCTGTACATGGAGGGCAAGGAGAGACAGAAGAAAGTGGTAGACCACTCTAGATCGGTACGTGGTAAGTTTCATAATAAGGGAACTTTCCTACAAGGCTTGTGTTGGGCTGCCACAAAACCAGTAGATTTCTACATCTTCCCACCAGAATCTTAACTTTATTTACAGTCTATAACTTGGTTCAGTCATGTATCTAATCCAGATAATCTCAACAAGACCTTCCTCTTTCAAGGTTATATCCTTAAAACAGCTCCCAGTGTGACAGTAGTGGGTGGCATGTATATTCTAAGGACAGAGGAGGGGATAAGGAGCCTCCAAATGCCCCCGTATAACATGAGGGTCAACAAGGAGTCACATCCTTTCAATGATCTCCTTCAGCAATTACTGTAAACTAAATTTATTTTCATATTCACAAATTAGATAATTTCTAAGTAAAAAAGTTTTTTTGCAAAATTATTTGGAAAGAACACATAGTGGAATTTGTCTCTTACTTACTTGCACCATTTATCCTCTCAACTCCCTTTTGCATATGGATAATTAACTAGTTAACAATTCTTTAATAAAAGTTAGAGACCATCTTTCATAATAGAAAATGAAAATGCAAGTTGTATCTTTCCCAGTCTCCGCTACCACAAAATGTGGGTATGCAACCAAAAATTGACAATGTATCATGGACCCACCACAGAATTTGAAAGTAAGGTGATGATGACAAGAAACAGGCATGGAGAACTCATTTGTTTTGCAGGTGGCAACATCAGGATAACCATACCAGTTTTCCAGCACCCTACTGACAACACTGCCTCAGTGTTACCTAGGGTCACTGCCATCCATCCTTTCTGACACTGTGATAATATATGACGTTTCCTTATCTGCTATCTAGACTCGATCGTTTATGCCAAGTTTCCAGATCTGATTCTAGAATTCCTACAGGTCCTACATATAATGCTCTTTTAATAAACTCTAAACTAAGTAATTTTCTTGTTAAACCACCCTGAGTACATTTCTAATACTCAGAGTGAATAACTCCATTACTGGTATGTATAACAATTTGTTCTTGCCATTATTATTAAATATTTATATTTCAATTTTACAGATTAAGCAATCGGGGAAAAACTAAAAGAGTTTTCAGAAATCTGTAGTAAATATCACTAATGTTATCAAATCATTACTGCTAATCTCTATTTCATTTCTTCTATTTTCAGGCACAAAGAAGGTCATAGCTACCAGCTTTTGAAGTTAGGGATACTGGTTTATACATTCTTTTGCTGTCTTTGCCTGGTTTTACATTCTGGATAATAGTGACCTCACTGAATTTCTTAGAAAGTTTTCAATCTTCTCCTTATAGAAAGAATTGTGGAGAGGACATAGAGAAAAGGGAACTCTTGTGTACTATTGGTGGGACTGTAAATTGGTGCAACATTGCAGAAAAAAGTATGGAGTTTCCTCAAAAATTAAAAACAAACAAAACATATTGTTCAGTAATTCTACTACTAAGTATTAACCTAAAGAAAATGAAAATGCTAATTCCAAAAGATATATGTACCCCTATGTTTATTGCAGCATTATTTATAATAGCCAAGATATGGAAGCAACTGAAGTGCCCACTGATAGATGAGTAAATGTGGTATCTATCTACTTATCTATCTATCCACAATGAAATATTACTCAGCCATAAAAAATGATGAGATGTTGTCATTTGGAACTACATGAATGGACCTAGAGGGTACTATGCTAAGGGAAATTAGTCAGACAGAAAAATAATACTACTTTTTTCCTAAAACATCATTTATATGTGGAATTAAAAAAAACAACAACAACAAATGAACAAACAAACAAACAAAAAACCAGAAACAGACTCATAAATACAGAGACAAAGTGGTGGTTGCCAGGAGGGAGGGAGACAGGGGAGGAAATAGGTAAAGGGTATTAAAATGTACAAACTTCCAGTTATAAAATAAAGAAGTCACAAAGATGAAAGTACAGTATAGGGAACATAATTAATGATATTGCAATAATTTTGTATGGTGACACATGGTAACTATACTTACCATGGTGAGCACTGCATAATGTATAGAACTGTCAAATCCCTATGTTGTACGCCTGAAACTAATATAACACAGTATGTCAACTATAATTCAATAATAAATATTAGAAAAAAGAAAGAGTTGTATATAGTTGACATTATTAATTGCTTAAATATTTGACAGAATTCACTTGTGCAACCATCCGACCAATGTTTTTCTTCAGGGTTAATTACTCAATTATAACTCAATTTTGTTACTTGTTATGTGTTCATTTTTTAAAATTTCTAATTAAGTTTTGTATTTTTGTGCCTTTCTAGGAATTTTTATATTCCTTCTATGTTTTCTAATTTGTTGGCATGAAGTTGTCCATAATAATTCCTAGGACCTTTTAAAATTTCTGTAGTGTTATAATGATGCCCCCTCTTCCATTCCTGGTATTAATAAAGTGTGTGGCTCTGTCTCTTTCCTTAGTCAGTCTAACTAAAGATTTATCACTTTTGTAATCTTTTAAAAAAACAGATTTTTGTGTGGTTGATTCTCCCTATTGTTTTCTGTTTCCTATTTCACTGATTTCTAATTCAATCTTTGTTGTTTTCCTCTTTAGTTTACTTTGGTTTTAATTGCTTTTCTTTTTCAAGCTTGTTGAGGTGCAAGCTTAGATTACTGACTTTAGGTACTTTTTTCTAATATAAGCATTGAAGCCATAAAGTTATATCTAAGCACTTCTTTAGCATACATTTTGATTTTCTGTATTCATTTCCATTCCATTCAAAATTTTTTTTCAAATTTCTCCTATCATATTTCTTTGTGTTATTTATATGTAGTTTAATTTCCCAAATGTTCTTCTGGGGTTGAGTTTTAATTAATTCTATTGTGGTCTTTTTAAACCTAATACATTGCCCAAGTGGAGAATGTTCTATGTGTGTTTAAAAAGAATACATATTCTGCCATTCTGCTGTAGATAGGTGAAGTTTTCTATAAGTGCCAGTTGGACCTGTTGGTTGATATTAATTCTTCCATATATTTACTGATTTTTCATCTAGTTGTTCTATTAGTTATTGTGATGAAATTATTAAAATCTCCAACTATACTTGTTAATTAATGTATTTCACTTTTGAGTAGTTTCATTTTTGGTTAGTACATATTGGAGTTTTGTTGATAGTTGTGTATATATTTACAGTTGATATATCTTTCTGATGTATTGATCCTTTTGCCAGCAAGAAATTTTGCTATTTGTCTCTTGCAATTTTTCTTGTCTTACAGTCTATCTTGTCCAATATTAAGAAAGCTCCTCCAGGGGCACCTTGGTGGCACAGCGGTTAGGCGTCTGCCTTCGGCTCAGGGCATGATCCCGGC